>NC_053166.1:132749890-133052162 GCF_016835505.1 Polypterus senegalus
GTAAGCTAAGTCTAAGTCATAACAAAAAAAGAAATCTGCTAATGTTAAATATTCAGTGAGTAATATTTATTACTATATGTCTAATAATTTTTGAAAATGTTTTCTTAACTTCCACGTTCATTTCTACATTTAAGCATGCAATACACACTTAACTAAGGCAACATAACATTAGAAATCAAGTCACTCGGCCATAAACAATATTAAACTGAAAAGGTCTAGGCTTCCTAAGTTATGTAGCCTCACGTAAGTCATCCCGGAGATTATTTTCTAGCACTGTCCCTGGAGGGAGATCTTAACCTTAATGTCAAGCCTTATTAGCTCCTGAGGTGAGCACTTACTTGTGGCTTTATATGCATTCAAGCTGCTATTCTTCTTTCAGCAGTGTCATTGCACTTAACCTGGGAGCCGTGAACGTGCGATCATGCAACAGGCTGTTGATCCTCTGACTGTTTTGTAGAATTTTTTTTTACTAGACTAATATTTACAGTTATAGGTCCATAAATATTTGGACAGAGACAACTTTTTTCTAATTTTGGTTCTGTACATTACCACAATGAATTTTAAATGAAACAACTCAGATGCAGTTGAAGTGCAGGCTTTCAGCTTTAATTCAGTGGGGTGAACAAAAAGATAACATAAAAATGTGAGGCAGCTAAAGCATTTTTTAACACAATCCCTTCATTTCAGGGGCTCAAAAGTAATTGGACAAATTAAATAACTGGAAATAAAATGTTCATGTCATACTTGGTTGAAAACCCTTTGCTGGCAATGACAGCCTGAAGTCTTGAACTCATGGACATCACCAGATGCTGGGTTTCCTCCTTTTCAGTTGCTGTTTGTTTGTGGGCATTTCTGTCCAAAGTTTAGTCTTCAACAAGTGAAATGCCTGCTCAATTGGGTTAAGATCAGGTGACTGACTTGGCCATTCAAGAATTTTCCACTTCTTTGCTTTAATAAACTCCTGGGTTCCTTTGGCTGTATGTTTTGGGTCATTGTCCATCTGTATTATGAAACGCCGCCCAGTCAATTTGACTGCATTTAGCTGGATTTGAGCAGACAGTATGTTTCTGAACACACACCTCAGAATTCATTCGGCTGCTTCTGTGCTGTGTCACATCATCAATAAACACTAGTGTCCCAGTGCCACTGGCAGCCATGCACGCCCAAGCCATCACACTGCCTGCACCGTGTTTTACAGATGATGTGTTATGCTTTGGATAATGAGCTGTTCCATGGCTTCTCCATATTTTGTTCTTGTCATCATTCTGGTAGAGGTTGATCTTGGTTTCATCTGTCCAAAGAATGTTTTTCCAGAACTGTGATGGATTTTTTAGATGTTCTTTAGCAAAGCTTTCTATTCTTGAGGCTTATGAGTGGCTTGCACCTTGTAGTGCACCCTCTGTATTTACTTTCATGGAGTCTTCTCTTTATGGTAGACTTGGATATCGATACGCTTACCCCCTGGAGAGTGTTGTTCACTTGGTTGGCTGTTATGAAGGGGTTTCTCTTCACCATGGAAATTATTCTGCGATCATCCACCACTGTTGTCTTTCGTGGACATCCAGGTCTTTCTGCGTTGATGAGTTCACCAGTGCTTGCTTTCTTTCTCAGGATGTACCAAACTGTAGATTTTGCCACTCATAATATTGTAGCAATTTCTCGGATGGGTTTTTTCTGTTTTTGCAGCTTAAGGATGGCTTCTTTCACCTGCATGGAGAGCTCTTTTGGCCGCATGTTGTCTGTTCCCAGTAAAATCGTCCACATGCAAGCACTACACCTCAAATCAACTCCAGGCCTTTTATCTGCTTAATTGATAATGACATAACGATGGACTTGAACACACCTGCCCATGAAATAGCCTTTGAGTCAATTGTCCGATTACTTTTGAGCCCCTGAAATGAAGGGATTGTGTTAAAAAAATGCTTTAGCTGCCTCACATTTGTATGCAATCATTTTGTTCAACCCACTGAATTAAAGCTGAAAGTCTGCACTTCAACTGCATCTGAGTTGTTTCATTTAAAATTCATTGTGGTAATGTACAGAACCAAAATTAGAAAAAAGTTGTCTCTGTCCAAATATTTATGGGCTTAACTGTATGTTATATGTATGTAATTCATCAATGCCGTAAATTCATAGCAATGGCAATGACACAATTTAAGAAATATAAAGTAGTTTGGAAGGAAAGGGTGTAAGAATGTCACTTGCAAAACTACAACCAAATGTTCACATCAGAATGTTATCTGCTTGGCAAGGGCTGATAGCACTAGAAGTGCACAGGATAAAGCAAGTGCTCTTGAGGTTCAAAGAGAGGCAGAAGCATTTATGTGGGCAATGGCAATGCATCTTTACATGCCAGTTGATGAAGGCAGAGAATACTAAGCTCTGCAGGTGCAGTGGGCATCACAAAATCCTTTTGCCTAAAGTCATAAGAGAAGGAGAGTAAGGCTAGGAACATATGATAAGAAGCAAGAATGCTTTCTGGCTAGTAGGGCTGTCACAAGGTTTCCAGCTGGTAGATGTGGGATAATTTTTATTATAGGTACTGACAAGCAGTTCTTTCAGGATGTTTGTCATTATGTCCCAGTTAAGTGGGAGCCTGCACATTCCCCTGTTGGGATACAGTGCATCCAGAAAGTATTCACAGCGCATCACTTTTTCCACATTTTGTTATGTTACGGCCTTATTCCAAAATGGATTAAATTCATTTTTTTCCTCAGAATTCTACACACAACACCCCATAATAACAATGTGAAAAAAGTTTACTTGAGGTTTTAGCAAATTTATTAAAAATAAAAAAAACTAAGAAATCACATGTACATAAGTATTCACAGCCTTTGCTCAATACTTTGTCGATGCACCTTTGGCAGCAATTCCAGCCTCAAGTCTTTTTGAATATGATGCCACAAGCTTGGCACACCTATCCTTGGCCAGTTTCGCCCATTCCTCTTTGCAGCACCTCTCAAGGTCCATCAGGTTGGATGGGAAGCGTCGGTGCACAGCCATTTTAAGATCTCTCCAGAGATGTTCAATCGGATTCAAGTCTGGGCTCTGGCTGGGCCACTCAAGGACATTGACAGAGTTGTCCTGAAGCCACTCCTTTGATTTCTTAGCTGTGTGCTTAGGGTCGTTGTCCTGCTGAAAGATGAACCGTCGCCCCAATCTGAGGTCAAGAGCGCTCTGGAGCAGGTTTTCATCCAGGATGTCTCTGTACATTGCTGCAGTCATCTTTCCCTTCATCCTGACTAGTCTCCCAGTTCCTGCTGCTGAAAAACCCCCACAGCATGATGCTGCCACCACCATGCTTCACTGTAGGATGGTATTGGCCTGGTGATGAGCGGTGCCAGGTTTCCTCCAAATGTGACGCCTGGCATTCACACCAAAGAGTTCAATCTTTGTCTCATCAGACCAGAGAATTTTGTTTCTCATGGTCTGAGAGTCCTTCAGGTGCCTTTTGGCAAACTCCAGGCGGGCTGCCATGTGCCTTTTACTAAGGAGTGGCTTCTGTCTGGCCACTCTACCATACAGGCCTGATTGGTGGATTGCTGCAGAGATGGTTGTCCTTCTGGAAGGTTCTTCTCTCTCCACAAAGGACCTCCGGAGCTCTGACAGAGTGACCATCGGGTTCTTGGTCATCTCCCTGACTAAGGCCCTTCTCCCCCGATAGTTCAGTTTAGATGGCCGCCCAGCTCTAGTTAGAGTCCTGGTGGTTTCGATCTTCTTCCACTTACGGTTGATGGAGGCCACTGTGCTCATTGGGACCTTCAAAGCAGCAGAAATGTTTCTGTAACCTTCCCCAGATTTGTGCCTCGAGACAGTCCTGTCTCGGAGGTCTACAGACAATTCCACTGACTTCATGCTTGGTTTGTGCTCTGACATGAACTGTCAACTGTAGGACCTTATATAGACAGGTGTGTGCCTTTCCAAATCATGTCCAATCAACTGAATTTACCACAGGTGGACTCCAATTAAGCTGCAGAAACATCTCAAGGATGATCAGGGGAAACAGGATGCACCTGAGCTCAATTTTCAGCTTCATGACAAAGGCTGTGAATACTTATGTTCATGTGCTTTTTTTCACGTTGTCATTATGGGGTGTTGTGTGTAGAATTCCATTTTGGAATAAGGCTGTAACATAACAAAAAAAAGTGATGTGCTGTGAATACTTTCTGGATGCACTGTACATGGGCTGTATTGCTTTTTTAAGGCAGGTAGGCGTGAAGCTGCCTGAGAGCACTGACCTATTAAAGCAGACTGTATGTCAGGCGCAAGGCTGCAGGATCTACAAAGGCTGCCATGGGAGGTTCTCACATCATGTGTTTAACGAATGTAGGTTCTCTCTGAAGTGACCTGGGTTAAAACTACTTCAGATCAGAGATCCCATTAAGTCGAGAAATCTGGAGGAGAATTGAAGGGAAGGCTCACTGGCTGGAGGAAAACTTCAGAATCATGTGAGCAAGTAATACTACTAGACGCACAGGGGTTCAAGCTTATTTGTGAAGACCCAGTGGTACGAGAGATTCTTAAATTACTTGAATCTTTCCAATTGTTTATATCTGCCATGTGTGTGTTTAAAAAATAGAAACCGGTGTTTTCACATCTTTGGCTCTTTGATAATAATCTGTCCATTCATTCATTTACATTTATTTACTTAGCAGACATTTTTATCCGATGTGACTTACAAAAGAGGTCAACATAATTGAGTAAACATTAGTCTGGGGACTGTTTGGGAACAATTGTTAAAGGACAAGGGTACAAATTTGACCATGAACACTAGAGAGCTCAGAACAAAATACAAGAGAGTTACACATTCTTTCTTACAAGAACCAAACAAAGCCATTATCAATTAGACAAAAATTGACTGAACAATAATCTCAAAACACTTCTTAAAGACATCAAGGAAGTCAGCAGTTAAAATGCAAGTAGGATGTTTGTTCCACCAACTAGGAGTTACAAATGAAAAGAGTCTGGAATGACATTTGATGCCACACAAAAGTTGCATCACAAGGCAATGTTCATCAGCAGACCCAAGGGGATGAGAAGGAGCATAGGACATCTCCATATACAGAGGTGTTGACCCACCTAAGCATCAAGGATTTGAACTTATCATATGCTGTAGCCAAGGTAGTGATCTGAAAAGAGTAGTGACATGTGCCCACCATGACTGGTTCAAAACCATATCTGCCTCTGGATGTTGGGTTATCTGCAGTGGCTTGGTGACACATGCCAGTACTCCTCACAGCAGAGACAGCAGAATAGTCCAGACATTACAAGACCAAAGCATGGACCAACAGTTGTGCTGAATACTCTGTCAGATACACTCTGGTCTTTCAGATATTGTAAGAAAGTGAATCTTCAGGAAAGAGAGACTGTTGCAACATTGTCAGTGAAAGACAGTTGGTCATCGATCAGCACCCCAAAGTTGAGTACAGACTTGGTGGATGCTAGCAAGAATGAGCTGAGCTGACCAGAGATGGGGTGGAGAATAGATGAACAAGGATAACAAGAAGGTCTGTGTCTGCCAGTTTGAGCATACTTGAAAAAGGCCAATTTAGAGTAATTAATTAATGTAAAACATTATTTTAGGATGTGAGATAAATTATTATTGTTAATATTATTACACAATTGTTGAAATAACTGTTAAATGCCCATAGTGTCCTTGCCATATCTTTGAAACTATCAGACTTCGTAAAGACTGTGAAGCCTTCATTTCCAGATCAATGCGTGCTTCCTACTTTAGGTCTCATCACATCAGCCTTATGTTAGCATCAAATATTAATATTCAGTAATATCCCATATGTTAATTAATGCCTGTTATAATCCAAAGGCCAGAATGTGCTTGCTGTACTTAGTCTTTCATTTCCATACTGTATGCATAACTTCTTGAATCCTGCTCATCTGCGATCAGTGCTGATTCTTGAGGCAGGGGAAAGCCAAGGGTCAGATGTGTAACATCTGTTATGGTATGAACATACAGAACTGTTACATAAATCTAGGCTGGTTTGATGTTATATAAAATATATTACAGAAAAAAAGGACTTTAGGGTGCAAATAATAATAGGCAGCATTTTCACAGCTGAAAGGGTTTTTTTGTGCTTAAGCATGTTTTCAGCAAATAAATGTAGAAATCAAGGAATTAGAACCTATCTACATAGCTCACAACCAATCCTAAAAAGAACAGAGTGAACCTGAAAAAGGCAATGAAGATATAAGCTCTCAATTACAGTTATTTTATGGGTTATTTATTTATAATGGATGGAGCACCGCACTATTTATTTGAATACTGATTTGTTTTTAAATAAAAGCACCTTGTTAACTTTTGCACCTACCCCTTGGCTGGATACATGTGTCCTTGTGCATCATCTCGGTAACGTTATCAACGGTGCCGGGTTCAAGAGGCTCCCAGAAAGAACCAGCAGCATGGAGTCGACCCGCATCATCACAGGAGTGTATTGATTAAAATGATTTACAATCTCAAACCCTCATATTCCAGTTCAGAGCCATGGTGGAGCTGGAACTTATCCCAGTAGCAATTGTAGTTTAAGGCAGGAAGCAAAACTGAACAGGGCGCCAGTACATCATAGAACCCACTCACAATCCTTATCAAGAGAATAATTTTAAATGTTCTGCTCAGTTTGTCCTGTTTGGACAAATGAAGTACTTATCTATCTTGTCCACTGTGTTCATATGCTGCTCTCTCTTAATTACTTTAATTATATTAAAGATGCACCAGATTTGTTACACTCTGATTGCTTCACACAACATTTTGTTTTAATTTTTTTTCGTTAATTGTTCATTTGTAATTGGTTTCATGGAAAATGTGCCACTTGTATGTTGCCTCTTTCCATTTGTTGAGCTGTAGTGGAGTTTATGTTCAAGGCCATTTAAAGGAGGAGATGCAAACAAGAAACGAAAACTAGACATTTGTGAGAAGTGTGATGGGTGAGACTTTCAGGGTAGGGCACTGTAGAGAACATTGTGATAGCATAGTCAAGGAAAAACAAAATCATCATGGTAGCTTAAACAGATCCACTCATTTGATAAACTTCTGTATAACAATTGTGTTTACAGGAAACAGTTCCACGAAAAATAAATGGACCTCATAAGAGTTTGCCACCCTCTCTAAAACAGGCCAAATAATCAAATAGCTAAATAATAATCTGGCATTTTGGAGTAATAAAAAAAGGCATGTTTAACATCAAGAAGAATTTGCAGAAGTCAGCAGGGAAATATAAAGAGCTTACCTGATATTGTTATACAACAACAGTGGCAGGAAATTTCGAAATGGTGTCAAAATTTGTCAGCTGGAAAACCTAAACAGACACATGGACAGTCTGGCAGATCCCCTGGATTAAAACAAATTGATGTCTCATTGCATTTCTGCACTCCGGACACAAAGCCAATCAGTTTCTGGGTGGATGATTGACATGCTTTTGTTCCAGAGTATTTGTGAGAGCAGAAAAATTCACCAGGCCCACTTTGCAAGTCTTCTGTATGATGCAATAGAAATGACTTCCATCACTAATTTCAGAACTTCTCATTTAACCTTCATGCAATTTAGATACATCATTTGACAATATAATGAGAGCCAGCTTTTCAATGAACTAATAAACTAATATTCTCAAAATATTGGGCCTAAGATAGGCAGAGGCATCGTCTACAAATGGGCACTAGTGCAGTATAAAATAATATGAAGAACGTGCGAATGGAAAGCCATCTCTCAATGTTATGATGACAAAATATATCACAAGGAGCTAAACAAACTAGTTGCCATTCTATTATTAAAGTAGTGATGAAAACATACTGAATGGCTCTGTTGGCATATAATAATTATTTCCCATCACTTATGTTTAATCTTTATTAATTCTTCTGATGAAAGCATCAATTTAAACGTGTAAAGGTATCCTTCCAAATAAGACTACACCACTACATATCAATGCATATGCATCAGTATTTTCTTCAATGGAACCTTATTTTTTATGTTTTATTCCTCTTTAAGTACCACTCTTTAAGTATGCCAGACATCAGAGATGATCTGGCATATATGACCGTAACACACTGTTATAGTTGTTCAAAGTTTTGTGGATAAAAATCCAATTGTTTTTGCAATCCTTTCTCATCTATGGTGCCTAGAAAAAGTATTCGCCCTCTTGGAAGTTTTGAAATGTTATTGTTACAAAACATTAAATCACAGTGGATTGTAATTTGCTTTTTTGAATTTGATTATTAAAAAAGACTCTTTAATGCCAAAGTTAAAAGAGATCTCTAAATAGTGGTCTAAATTAATTACAAGTATAAAACATGAATCTTATAAGTATCTCCTCCCTGTTACATCAGTATTTAGTGGATGCACATTTAGCATCTCTGTGCTCAGGTCTCTCTCTATATCAGCTTTGCCACATCTGAACACTGCACATTTTTCCCATTATTTTTGGAAAACTGTTCATGGTCTGTCAGGTTGCATGGGGATCAGGAGTGAAAAGACTTTGTCAGGTCCTGCCACAAATTCTTAGGTGGATTGACATCTGGATTCTGACTTGGCCACTCCAGGTTATTAACATTGATGTTTTTAAGCCATTCCTGTGTAGCTTTGGCTTATGTTTCAGGTTTTTGCTTTACTGGAAAAAAAATCTTCTCCCAAGGTGCAGGATTCTCGTAAACTGCCTCAGGTGTCCCTCCAGGATTCCTCTGGATTTTGCTGTATTCATTATACCCTCACAAACCTTTTAGATCCTACTGCAGAAAAAAAAAACCCACAGCATGAAGCTGCCATTACCCTATTTTACAGTGGGGATGGTGAGTTTTTTTTTAAATATGCAGTTTTTAAAACATGACATTTAGTCCAATGGCCAAAAAACTTGTTTGTGGTCTCATCAGACCTTAGAACCTTCTTTCAGGTGACTTCATCGTTACCTGTTTGCCTTCTGATTTTCGGATATATATACATGGTGGGGCCCAAGGGGTGGGATTTTTGAGCTTGTCCTGGAAGTGATGTCACTACTCCTTCCGCATTTTGTTTTCTGTTCTGTGTAAAAAAGAGGAGAATATGCTAGCAACACGTGAGTTACCCTGCCCTCTCAAACTAGGTTCATAAAGGCATTCCTGTAAGGTATGTGCCAGAGACTGTATGAGAAGGCTCAATGGGGTGCAGGTTCTCATTATTTTTCATTTTGTTAACCACCATTTCTGTTTCCCCTGTATCTTTGTACTTGTTTTTATTTCCTGAACCTGCTTTGTCATACTCATGGGATATCTATATGAAAATCTAAACATATTTGTATAACTATGGCCAGTGTGAAAAGGTATTTTTTTATAATCAATAGTTTATTAAAGGGTGAAACTACCAAATACAGTCAAGGCTAAGTTTAATGAATGGTATAATAATAGAATAATGTATACTATTAAATTGTACAATAAAATAAAAAAATAACCCCCAGTCATCCCTCTGTGGTAACATTTCCATTGTATATAGCTACAGAAACTGGAACCAACAAGTGAAAGAGACCCAGCCAAACAGGATGGTCCCCAGCACTCCGAAGGTAGCACTTAACACCTGACATTAAATCATTTTGACCCAGTGACGCCATTTAGTTACTAGATGAACTGCTGATAGCTCCAACAGGGCTTTCCAGACTGAATTTGCTAGCGAGCCTGTAGATTTCCAGCAAGTTATTAATATGACTTTTGCAGTAAGAGAGCCGAGGTAGAATAACCTCTAAGTTAGAAGGTTAAATGAGGGGGAGGAAACAAAGATTGAGCAGAAGTAAAAGATGAGACAAGAGTGGAATGCTGATAACAAAAGTGGAAGAAAGTTGTGAGTAACTTTGTACCAAAATGTAGGTATGATAAATCATTCCCAACATGTGTGGAAAAGGATGCCTAATATCCTAATTTAACACAAATGGCATAATGGGTTCTGAGCTAAAATACAACCTGTACAAAAAATTAAATATTACCACCTCTAGCAGACAATGTGAAAGTAGGAGTTATGGATAGATCATGCTGGCAAATAGGTTGGACTAGTAAAGCTAAGATGTGAGGTATCTCACAAGAGTCTGCATAGAATTGACACCAAACATGTAAATTGTGATGCAGATATTCATTTATACAAAATCAATCAATCAATCAACATTTATTTATATAGCACATATTCATACAAAAAAATGTAGCTCAAAGTGCTTTACAAAATGAATAGAGAAATAGAAGACACAATAAAAAATAAACATAAGTCAACATTAATTAACATAGAATAAGAGTAAGGTCCGATGGCCAGGGTGGACAGAAAAAACAAAAAAAACTCCAAAGACTGGAGAAAAAAGTAAAATCTGTAGGGGTTCCAGACCAAGAGACCGCCCAGTCCCCTCTGGGCAATCTACCTAACATAAATCAAACAGTCCTCTTTGTATTTAAAGGGGATGGGAGTGGTGTGGAAGAAAACAGTTTATAGGCTTTCCAAAATAATCTAAGAGTGACATAGAAAAAGAACCAAGAAGAAGAAATATCAAAGGTGATCCATAAGAAATGAAATATGTTTGGAAAGTTCTCATTTGGACCAAGCCAACAATGAAACTAGACTACTGTCAATACAGTGCTCTAGGTTATGGAAACATGGAGCATGGAAATGCCTGGATGAACACAAATCCAGCTGTCTTTTCACCCTACATCAGATGCTCAATATGTAAATAATTACTCGGCCAAAGTGTAATGTCAAAGGGTTTAGTTTTATTAAAGTGACACTTAGAGCAGAAAGGGCACTAAGAACAGTAATGTGTCATGTATGTGTGTCTGTGGATCACTGACCAGGCTCATCTGAGGTAAGTACTACCACTCAAGGGTTCAGAGGGGTTACTGGTGCTAACCCTCTCCTGTTTTGTTCCCTCTGCAGCAAAGAGAAGACACTAAGTGAGGGCAACTGATTCCACCCTTCCTGATCCCCCACTTAGGAATTCCGCAGCAACCAGAAGAAGGCTGTGACTACACTGTATACACTGTAAGATGAAGCTCCCTTTCATGCTTAGCCTGAAGATTTTCTTGCTTTTGAGCAACCTTCTTGTATTGGCGCGCATAGAGGCCCATTTTCATTATTTTGCTTTTGTTTCGCACAGGAATTAAATGGAGATGACTGGGTTGGTGCCCCAACATTTTTCTGTGGTACCTTACAGTTCCTTACTCAATAACAAATGTTACAAACAATTAGAAACCAAACAGAAAGATTATTAGAAGGTATCTGTCAGTTTGCAATGATATTAAATGGATACTTAGCTAGGAGCATTAGGTGTAGTAAGGTTCTAGCATAATTTGTACATTGGACTGTGTTCATTTCAGGGGTTGCCAGTCTGAAACAAAAAAACAACAGAACAGTGAATCAGGTGATAAGAGATTCTTTACTACTCTTCCCCAGCCTACCTGGAAAGCGGTCTCTCTTTGAACTGCCTTTCCCAAGGTTTCTTCCATTTTTCCCTACAAGGTTTTTTTTGGGAGTTTTTCCTTGTCTTCTCAGAGAGTCAAGGCTGGGGGGCTGTCAAGAGGCAGGGTCTGTTAAAGCCCATTGCGGCACTTCTTGTGTGATTTTGGGCTATACAAAAATAAACTGTATTGTAAACTGCATTGTACTCTGTATTACCAAAGTACACATTGTGGTGGATTGCCGGCATTTTACTCCGGCCCTCACCCCCAGGCCGCCAGGAGGAGCTCTCCCGACAGCATGATCATGCCCCGAGTTCCAGCAGGGCATCATGGACTATGTAGTGTTTGTACACAGCCCTGCTGGATACCTTGGGGGCCACCAGGCGTCGCTGTAAGGGGGCTCGTAGGCTCTTATGTGCCCTATGACCCGGGAGTGCGTCACGGTCACGTGACAGGAAGAAACGACGTGCTCCCGGGTTGAAGAAAAGGACTATTTACCCTGACAAGGAAAGGAATAAGGACTTGTGGACTGTTGGGCAGGAACACCTCCAGGTCAGGGAGTATAAAAGGACTGTGGGAGCTCCCAGACAGGGAGCTGAACTGGGAGGCAGGGTGGCTAAGCGTCTGGGAGATTGGAGGATTTGGTTATTGGTTATTTGAGTATTGTTTGTTTATTGGGAATTGTGGAGAGGAGCGTGCTTTGTGCACATTATTATAATAATAAATAATAATTGGACTTTTATCTGGTGTCTGACGTGGTGTCTGAGGGTACAAGGGTGCGAGCAATACCCTTAATCAGTCACAACATTGAATGATATTAGTCATGGTAGACTGCAAAGATGGAAACATTTCAATCTACAGATATCTAATGGACTTTGCTGTTGGAACAGTGGATGGAAACGTATTCTGTTTATAAATAGAATTAAGAGTAGATGAGTGACAGGTAATTTTGTATCCTGAAAGGGTGTGTTTTGAGAAGCAATGCCCAAAGATATTCAAACATCATCTGTGTAAAATGCAAATTTTGGAGGGACCTTGTAAGTAGTTAATTGGGGCAATTAAGTCATTGGCATGTAGTGCCATGGCCAAGGGCTCTAAGATTAAAGAGTCATGAAGACCTGCCACCTTTAATGATTGAGGAAAGGAAAGTGATATTGTAGGTAAGGAATACAATGTTATAAAAAAAAAATGTAAAACTAGCCCCTGCCATTGAAATTTCCAATTGTGGTGAGAAGCGTCACAGAGCTGCAATATGTGAGTTTGTGTTTCAGCTATTAGTGTAGGAGTAGGCACAGACAGTTACAAGTATATGCACTAACCTCAGAAGGGAGCGGTGAAAGTGGTGTGTCACTTTGACAGTGTGAGACCTTGGGGTTCTCTCGGAAAGTGTGTGGGGTTTGGGGATACCAATGCATCCATAAATGAAGAAGGGAGGATTGTCAGAGTAGTGCTCATTGGCCACACAGTGATTGTGGCACGGAAGAGATTGAAGTGATTGAGGTGTTAAGTGAGCACATGGGTGAGACTGCAGTAATAATGTGTCACAGTAGTGTATGGATGGGTAATCAGTATGACGGTGGCTGCATGTGGGTTGAGATACCTTGGGGAATGTATTTCAGGCCTGAGTGTTTTACAGATAAGAAAAAGGAAGATGGTAAGAAAGAGCAAGGAGTGTTGTTTTTGTTCTTACTTGTTACAGATCAACAGTGGACCTGTTGAACTGATCCAGAGGGAGCAGGAAAGTTAGAGGCAGTAATGCGATCCCCATGGTGCTGCACAGAATGCAAGGATGGATGGTGGGGCATCTATGTGTCAGTGTGATAATGGATTTGCTTAACAGATACAGGGAGAGCAGAAAAGCTTAGGACAGCCATCAGATTCCAGCAGTGCTGCGCAGGGATTGGCGGATGTTAGAGGATCTAAGAATGAGGAGAAGCAAATAAAAGTATCGGCAGAGAGGAGCAGGGTGTGAAGTGCTCTCGATCATGCCTTTTACAGTAGAATGGAGTGGAGATGTTCATTGGATCAGAGGAGGATGATTTTTGTCATTGAGTAAAGTATGAATTTGTAGGGATTTGAAAATAGACCTTGTGTGTTTTAAGAAGATTTTATTTTTTCAGTATTTAATGACTGAGCCTACAAAAATATTAATAATAATAATAATTCTTTGCATTTATATAGTGCTTTTCTCATTACTCAATCATTATTGATCATTATTGATTTGCATGAAGAAATTGCACAGTGACATTTGTAATATTTAACATCATTGACTGCACTAGTTTCAATAAATGATTGTGTTGAGTGTCACTATTAACATTTATGCCTGCATAGGTCTTTATTTCTCTGGCACACGCTTGGTCCATGAACTACAAGACACTGGGGGACACATGCAAATGGCTGAGGATACAGGAAATCACACCAGTTCTTTCAGTCAAAAGCTTTCTTGGCATCTACAGTAGACCGAGTAGAGCAATTGGACAAGAAACTATTAGAATATACAATATGTCTATGTATGTCTTTATCTCTCTGAATGAACTACAAGATGCCCATGAAAGAAAAATGAACTGCTTGCAAGCTACTAAGGGTTAAAAGCTGACAAAGCTATTTTGCTATAACGGCAGGATATTCATATAGGCGTCTATCATAAGACAGGGTGCAGAAAGCTGACCTGGGACCACTTCCTCTTTAGGAACATGTCTGTTAGACACAGGAAAGATGACCATTCCTTCTTTATGGCCCCATCTGACATGTACACAAAACAGAAATGGTTGGCCGATTTGCTCAATATAAGATAAAATGCTTAGATAAACGATATTATGCTTATTGGTAAGGAAGGGGAAGGGGGAAGAAGGAAAAAATATAAAGCCAATCAAAGGGAAATCTGCGCTCTTCTGCCTTGCAAAGCATTAATCCATGTACTCGTCTGTGACTGAATAAAAGCTGATTGATTGAACTATTCCTGTCTTCCTCGGAGGTTTCTTCCATATGCACTACTGGGGGCTACGAGCACAAGGAATCAAACCAGTTCCTACAGCTGGAAGTCTTCTTGGCATCTAAACTGAGTAAAGCAAATGGACATGAAAAGGACCCGACAAGTTCTAAAATGTGCAATAGCTGCCTGAAATTACGTGCTCCCTGCTGGGCTTGTACAAACCCTGTTTGACCTGAAAGTATCAATTTATGAATTACTCACTGTAAACATTTCTTATGTAGGTTTGCAAGCATCCTTGCATTCAGAGTCATCCAAGAAACACAGAGGTGATTTGAGCACTTGATTGGGTCTTTGCCCTGTTCTAACAGTAAAGTGATCAGGTCTGAGTTACTTGTGGGGTTTAACCTAATAGCAGAGAGTGAAAATGTAGCATCTGCTTATAAGGAAGTGATAGCTGATTCCAAAAACCTGAAAGCACTTCTGATGCTAGCCCATATGGCTCCGGCAAGTACCAGAGCATCAAGCACAGCAATATCCTTTGCAGGTAACAATGGAAACAACTACAGATCTTTGAAAAAAAAGTCACATTCTGGATGAGCTTGAAATGGGTTGGAAAAAAATTCCTGAAATTGAATCTTTATTTCTAGGGGGATTGTTAACAGCTGTTCCAGAATAATTATTAATTGCTGGGATAGCACCAAATGCCTCACATCAGCACTATTGGAGTAGTTTACGGTATTTTTCATGTAACTAAGGGGCTTCACCCCCTGCTCGCTTCGCTCGCCAACCCCTGTGTTTGGTTAATTGCATATACAATTTAAATTTTTTTTTTCTTTGGAAATGTTTCAATTTCATTATTTGCACTTTTACTTTAAAGCTTCATTAAAAACAATATTTTTTGGAGACACATTGTGAAAATGCAATGTATAACTGCCCCTGAGTGAATATTGTTTCTGTTTCTCTAATAAATAATCCAAATTTTTTCTAATTTTTGTCCCTGTGATTTATTGATTGTCATAGCAAAAGCTATTCTCACAGTAAACTGTAAACATTTTAATATAAATGGCATATCACGATCTCCTTTGGTGTGTAATGTTATTCGCAGAATATATACATTACCTTTCTTTTTGCCTGTTAAAATTTGCATCGCTTCTCTGTGATCATAAATATACACCTGACCGAACTGTGTATTCTTTGAAATTCAACTTGTCGTTGCTTTAACTGTTCCAGGACCACAGATTCTCATAGTGTATGGTCTATTATTGTGTAAATCCATGTTTTGTGCATAAGAATGATGCAAATACGAAAACACTCTACTCTTTGCCGTTTATTTCTGACCTCAATTTGTCCTGCTCTTTTTTCAGTTACACCTGGTCCTGATGATGTCCTTTTGCTTTGCGGTAATGCGATCTTTTCTATCTTTTCTTTGATACTGTAGCGACTGACATAATAAAGTGTCAGAAAAGTTTTACTTGAACAAATCAATGACTTCGTACCCCAAACACAACTTTCTAGCACCCTCTCCAATCCCTCATACCCCTTACGCATCAATCAATACCCTGCTATCAGTCTGCTGTGTTGTACTCCATCCTCCCTCAATCGGACAGAACAGCCACTTAAAACCAAAAAGGCTGCAACCTGGCTGGGATGCTGCAATACTTTTGAATTTTACTGGTTTCCTATTCTGTACCTTTCTCTGCATTTGTATCGCGTCATCGTTTGAGCTTTTCAAATTACACTGCTTTCATAATCTCTTATCTGCCTTTTTTTCTCTCCAATGTCTTTGGGTGTCTGTTCTCTGTATTGTCCTTATACACTTTATATGTGTTGAGAGCACAGGATGTGTGTGCACTACGTGCTGTGGTGTATGGCCGGCCATTTATCCCAGCCAATACCCTCAAGCTGCCAAGTGGAGCCCTCCTTGCAGTATGGAGGTCCCCCGAAGACCAGCAGGGCATCATTGACATTGTAGTTTTTATACGTAGCCCTTCTGGATACAGTGGGGTCCACTAGGAGACACTGCAGGGAGGAACAACGGATATTTTCCCTACGCCCCGGAAGCACACATGGACAAGGGGAATGACGTGCTTCCGGGGTGAAGAAAAGAACATTTTACCTGACCCGGAAGTGATACAGGATCACATGGACTGGGGATTGGGAACACTTCCGGGTCAGGGTATATAAAAAGACTGTGGGAGCTCCCAGACGGCGAGCTGAGCTGGGTGGAAGGGTGGCAACGCGTTTGGGAGTCGGAGGATTGTTTATTGTAGTTATTATGTGTATTTGTATGAGTATAGTGGAGGAGAGGGTGCTTTGTGCACTGTGGCAACTTAATAAAGTCAAGTATTGGACTTTTACCTGGTGTCTGAAGTTGTGGACAGGGGTTCACAGGAGCGATAGCACCCCCTATCTGTCACAGTGCTTTTACACAACTGACTGTTTTTTGATGGATGTGCTCATATATAATATCTGTTGTAAGTAGGGCATGTCTTCCAAGAATCTCCTGTTCCACGTCCCCGCGAGACGGCCCTGACACGGTCTCTTGGCACCAAGTCTCATGTTTACAGTCCCCGCAAGATGCTCTGTGGCAAGTCTCTTTTGTTTCATGGGTCTTTTAAATGTCTTTCGAGAACTTCCGAGAAAATCATGTATCGTAGCCTTGCTTTTGCATTCCAGGATTTCTTTTTACAATAGAGAGATAAAATATTTAGCATGTGTTCTATGTGCATCAAATTCTGCTTTCTGGGAATTTAATTTAGATCTGACAGAAATAATCCACAGTTGTAACTGCTGTGGGGGACGGCTGGTAACCTTACCCAGCCAGGATGCCTTCAGTATGCAAGGATAGGTGGAGACAGCATGCACAGGGCATTGTCTCCCTGGAACATTAGATGGCAACTCTCCTGGGTTGCAGCCATATCTGAGATTCTGACCTGTCTTCATGGGAACTGGAGTTCTTTAGCTCAGTCCTGTTGGGTTCCATTGGTGCCACCGGGGGTGCTGTGTAGACTAGGGAGCCCTACTTCGTGGGGGTGCCACCTTACCCAGAAGTACTCCTGAGCCAAACCTTTGTGTCACTGGAAGTACTTCCAGGAATAATATAAAAGAAGCTGAATGCAACAACTCCATCAGCCAGAATGGGGAGGAGGAAGACAAAGCTTGCTGGGAGGAGCAGAGGAAGCAGAGATAGAGAAAAAGAAGAAGACAAAGAGTATTGCTGTGTGCTTATTGTACTATGTTTGTGGTGTGAGAAACTCTTCCGTGAAAGAGTTTCCCACAATAGAAAAACCCTTTTTCACTGGTACTTGTGTCTGAGCCTGTGTGTGTCAGGAGCTAGAGAGCCCCCTGGTGGCCACACTATACACCGTTTGAGGAGGTTTTTCCTCAGTGTGTATGAGGTGTACCTCCAGATTATTGTCTTCTTGCCCATACTAAGGATGTTGAGTACACTATCAAAAAATCTCAAATTGTACCTTTAACTGCAAGCTGGACAAAAAAACGAGTGAATGTTCATAGCTAGATAGTCCAGTGGGGTAGTGCTTACTGATGCTAGCTCCACAATCCAAGGTATGAATCCCAGATGCAGATACTGTGTGGAGTTTGCGTGTTCTCCCTGTTTTTTTTTAATTCCAGGTTCTCCATTTTTTTCTTCCTTGTATTTATATAAGACTAGGTTGCAGTTTGTGTGAGTGTAGGTGAATGTACCTTGCAAAGATTTGGCATTGTGTCTGGAGCTGGTCGATGCATTACATCTGATTCTGCAGGGATAGACATTCACCACACCAGCCCTGACTCCATTATTCAGGTCAGAAAGTAAATGGATATGTATCTGTTTATGGTATATATTATCAACATCATGGTTACCTTCAAGTATGAGATTAATATATAAAAACATGATCCTATTCAATATCAAATGTAACTGAAATAATACCTAGTACCTAGTTTTGAAGCTTTTTTAAAAATGTATTTTGCCTGTAGATTATTTAAAAATAATATTACTCAGACTTTTTTCTTGTATGCAAAACACATTCCATTTATAAATGAGTTAAAAAAAAATCAGTTCTAAATGGCACGCAACACATTGCAAGGAAATCAGCACTTTTATCTTTTTAATGCCATCTGAACTGTGAATCACCTACATTTGCAACTGTTGCCACTGATTGTGTTTTGATTTAATGTTTCATCTGTCAGCCAGGCGCTTTTCTACACCATGGTCAGCTGATTCCATACATTTTATTTTAATCTGGTCCCTCACGTGATCTTTGTTTTATTTAAATGAGCAAGTGGCCAATATAAGCACCCGTTCTGCTCTCAGTCCAAATCAGAAGCCTTCAGGCACAATTTACACAATGGCATTGAAGGTAAGAGGACTGTGTTATTGTGGTGCGTTTCAATAGTGGGGGATACAACTCAAAAGTATTATTTTTAAATGTTTTCCTATTTTCAGTATTCTGAAAAAGCTATTACTGTTAGTTCTAATCGGCACATTAAGTTTAACAAGGCTGTTGTCAGAATTTATGATAAATATTTCCCTTTTATGTCTCATTATGATATTGTAGCCATGCTGTGCTTTTATCTCCTGTATAAATAAGAATTAAAAGAGCACATTAAAATCTTTTTAACTTGTTCATTAGTGCACATTAAATACATTTAAGACAGCAGCTTATCAACATTTTAAAATAATTAACTGGCATATTTAGAAATAGCTTTCAACTCAATGCAAATAATGCATTACCTTATTCTGCAGGGAAACATTTTATAATAGTACAATCAAACATCTTCTTCATTTTATTATTTATGCTATTGCTGTTATTATAAAACATTTCATTATAATACATGCATTGTTGTTCTTCTTATTAGTAAATATTATTGCTTATACTGTATGTGTAGTACTATTATCATTAAATATTTTATTATAAATATACACTCCTATTATTAAACATTTACTTATTGTGCCTGTATTGTTGTTATTTTTATTACTAAATATTATTGCTTATGTGTATTATTATTATCATTAAATATTTTATTATAGATGATATATTCTTATTATTAAACATTTTATTATAATAAATATTAAATATAATAAAAGAAATAAAATATATAACAATATAAAAATAATAAGGGTGGCATAGTGGCACAGTGGTAGTGCTGCCACCTTGCAGTTAGGAGACCCAGGTTCACTTCCCGGGTCCTCCCTGTGTCTGCGTGGGTTTCCTCCCACAGTCCAAAGACATGCAGGTTAGGTGGATTGGTGATTCTAAATTGTCCTGCGGTGGGTTGGCGCCCTGCCTGGGATTGCTTCCTGCCTTGCAACCAGTGTTGGCTGGGATTGGCTCCAGCAGACCCTTGTGTTTGGATTCAATGGTTTGGAAAATGGATAATAATAATAATAATAAAGAGAAGGTTTATGGAAGTGGTGCAAGAAGACATACAGGTGATGGGTGTAACAGAGCAAGATGCAGAGGACAGGAAGATATGGAAAAAGATGATCCGCTGTGGCAACCCCTAATGGGAGCAGCCGAAATAATAATAACAAAATTATATATATAATATATTTAGTCTTAAACAGCTGAATTCATTGTTTTAACTGTTATAGTTAAAACAATGAATACAGCAGTTTAAGACTAAAATAAGCAGTTAAAAGTTTGAAATTTTAACAAGTGAGACAACTAAAATAAAGCAGAAAAATATCACTTGAGGAATATGCGCTTCATCAGCAATAAATGACATCTCATCTCATCAATTATATGAAGTTAATTTGCAGCACAACCTGGTCACTAATTAAGAAGATGCTTAGAATCAAAATCTGTAGCTACTGTGTCCCTCCGGGATTGGAGTTGGGCACCCCTGTCCTAAGGAATTCTGAATCAACCAAACCTTTAATCCATTTCTGAGAATTTGAACCCTAAAAATGTCAAAAATACTGTCACTGAAAATATGATAAAGCAGTTTGTCCTAAATGACTTGAAGTCGTTTTTGATTATTTTGTTTTGTTAAGTCACTCATTGACATCTTGTTCTATGTTTTTCTGAAGTTAGCATGAAATGCAGAATTTTATTTGGCTTTTACTCTTAATGATGACTCATTTTTTTTGGGAATACACAAAACTTTTATTCTCTGACTCTGTGGAAATTCTTATATTCACATTGTGCTGAAAGTCTGTAATCTCGTTTTAGATTGGAGTGTCCAGAGGCTACAGTTTATAAACATTTTAATGGATGATAAGGAAATCTTAAACATAGTAGCAGTTTCTAAACATGGGAGCATTTCTGGGAATGTAAAGTAGCAGGTTGCTGTAAATGTGGAGTTTATTCTCCATCATGTCAGCGGTGTTTTTGCTCCCACATCCCCAATGACATACAGATAAGATTAACTGGTGACTCTGATTTAATTACATGTGACTGAAGGTGTGTGTGTGCGTGTGTGTGCGACTGAGCCCTGGAATGGAATGGTGTCCTACCCGGGACTGATTCATTCCATGAACCCGGTGCTGTGGCTTACTAAACCCTGAACTGGATTAAGTGGGCCTGAGAGTGTCATCTTCTGTTATAATAAATAAAATACTGCATGTGCATGATATGGAGAGGCAACTAGATATATCACAAATTTTGTAACTGTAATTTTAGCAGCCAAATGGAAGACTATGCAGATTAACTGTACTGCAAAATATGTTAGTGTTACTCCTTGCAATCATGTACTGAAATTAGAAATCAAGATTTGAATTATCACTGCTAATCACCAAACACACCTGCACACATGTCCATATCTTACTTTAGAATCAGGGCTAATTTAGAATCACTAGTTAATCTGAAAAGTTTGTGTTTAGAAGGTGGGAGGAACCATGAGCACACTGGAAAAACAAAGACTTCATGCTGGAGATTCAAACCAAGGTTCAACATGATAACATGCCCCATACAGTGACAGACTGGGCAGAAGCTTGTGATGTTCTCACAGGATGCTTGAGAGAACGTTTTAGTGGTTCCTAAGAGAATGATTTTGTGGTGGGTGACCTCAAGAAGAGTGTCAGGAGGCTCATACATTAGGGACAGTATTGCTCAACTTCAGGAGTTTGTATCTCTCAAAGAGACCTAGCCGTTTAGAAGTGTGGGACTGGCAGAGGAACTAATAGCCTTTTGTTCTTTTGTTCAAAGAAGTCTCTCAATTCATTCTGGTACTTGGCGTTGAGTGACCCCAGAAGGGTACTTAAGTACTCTCAAAGCCACTGCGCGAGTTAAGCTTACAGCTGGGAGGTGAGTTGAAAGAAGGGCTCATTGGTAGGAGGACGATACCATCTTCATATTATAAAGAAAGAGATGTTACAAGTTAGAATCTGAGTGTTTATCTGCAATTAGATTTAATTCTACAGTGTCCTTTGAGAATCATCAACATCTTCTTCTTTTTCTCTTCATCTTTTCCCAACTTCTATTTCAAAACAACTTGGTCCTGCACCTCCTCACCTGTCAACCAGTCAGACCATTTTCCAATTAGATCTTCTTTTACTTTATCAATCCACCTTCACTTCAGTCTCCGTCACTTTCTCTTCCCCAGTACAACAACAACAACAAAATTTATTTATATAGCACATTTCTATACAAACAATGTAGCTCAAAGTGCTTTACATGATACATAATGAAGAAAGAGAAAAAAGACAAAATAAACAAGAATTCAAATTAGGGAACACTAATTAACATAGAATAAAAGTAATGTCCAATGGCCAGGGAAAACAGAAAAAACAACAGATTCAACGGGTTGGGAAATGGATGGATATTCCAGCGCTGACTTTGTATATTCCGACGCTGACTTTATATATTCAAGATTTGACTTTATATATTCCAGCGCTGACTTTCTATATTCCGACGCTGACTTTATATATTCAAGTTGTGACTTTATATATTCCAGCGCTGACTTTATATATTCAAGTTTTGACTTTATATATACCGGAATGACTTTATATATACAAGTTTTGACTTTATATAGTTAAATTTAGTCATCATTGCATAACTTTTTCTTTACCATAGAAATTTAAAGACTAAATTCAACTTCCATTCCTAACAAAGATATTTCTGGCGACTAAATAGAACCCACTTATATCCAAATTCGAGCTATTGAGCTTTCGCCTGCCTGCCTAAATAAGTCACCCTCGCTCTTACTTTTTTACCATTCATTTAATCATGGCTAGTGGTGGAAAAATTATAAAACTGAAGGAGGATTACACTGAGTATGGCTTTACCAAAACAATTATTGATGGCGAATCGATTATTCATAAAGCTTCAATTGGTGATCTGTTTTTCTGTGTTAACCTCATATTTTTTCATACTTCTTCTCAAACCAAGGGGGTGCGAGGGTAAAATGTGTACCAGGAAATCATGCATTGACAGAAGTTTCCCTTTGCTTGTAATGCAAAGTGTGATTATTTAATGCGTTATGGAGCACATGCATCGAAGCTTCTCAGCTGTGCTTGTGCTAAGAAAAGGAAACATTTTAAAAATAACGTAACACGATTGTCAATGTAACCTTTTATAAGTAGTGCCTGGAGGATTCAGTGTGGAGAAACTGTAGAGACAGCGTGTGTATTAACTTGTGGATTTTTCTGTGAGTATTTGGTGGCAGCGTTACAAAGTCGCTTCCGTAACACTGCGTTAGCTGCAGAGCTCAGCTCAGAGCGAAATTACGTGAATGGGAGGGGAGATGATGATGTGACTCCCCCACCCGCCTTAACTGTCAATCCCCCACAAACACAGTCTCTTGGAATTTGCATAAGCACAGCCCTTCACCTGCAATTTTAACTTAGTTACAAAGTGATCAAAACTCGTTTATATCCTCGTCCTCTCATTAAACTTGTATCCTGCATTACCCGTGGGCATGACAAACGCCGGGCAGCCTGTCTATGAACTTAATTTAAAGTTTAGGTTTACACCGTGCTTTGTTTCCAAAGTAGCAGCACTCATGAATATGGTTGTATATGTCACTCGCTTCCTTCTTATTGTTTCGCTGCCTTCTCAATTATATAATGCATGTTTTCTTCAGCGCTTTTTGGAGCTCTTCCTGGTTTTCTACATAATGCGTTGACAGTCAGTTCACGTGATTACGTGGGAGGCGTGATGATGTCACACGAAACTCCGACCCCACAGCTTTCGAGCTCAACTCCATTACAGTATACGGAGAAAAATAGCTTCCAGTTATGACCATTACTGCGTCGAATTTCGAAATGAAACCTGCCTAACTTTTGTAAGGAAGCTGTAAGGAATGAGCCTGCCAAATTTCAGCTTTCTACCTACACAGGAAGTTGGAGAATTAGTGAAGAGTCAGTGAGTGAGTGAGTGAGTGTGGGCTTTGCCTTTTATTAGTATAGATATGTTTGCTTGCTGAATGCTTCCCTTGTGTGTTGTGTTATAACAAACATGTCATGTTTTATACTGTTGGCCACCTGGGCATTATTCTGGGTGTGTAGAGATGCCAAGAAGGCGGTTCCTATGTGCTGTACATTGGATATCGAAAGTCTGCAGAAATGTTTGCTTGTGTTAATGTCATCAAAATTCAAACAAATTGGGTCAAACCTGTTTCCTCCTTTATTAAGTCATTGTAACCAACAATATTTAAATGAAAACAAATTACACAAATCTAATTAAAAAAAACATATTAGAGATGATGACTAGGCTCGTATTTAAGTCCAATACTATGGGTTTGTAAAGTATTAAGACCTGCACCATACAAAACATCACTTTACAAAATTTAATCATAAAGTTATTGTTGATAGAAAAAATTGTTAAAAGTAAAATTAAAGAAAAATTATAACCTTCATCAGAACCATAAACTACATTTAGAACTCAAGCTGTGAAGATGAGAAAGGATCGCAGAACTTGACACAACAGGATGTTAAAACAGAGCAGCCATAAACTATCGTGATCATTCTTGGAATCATCTGTTTTGTCCTGAGTTTACTTACCATAAAGAATTAGTAACCATAACCATAATATCCAATTGTTACATTTCCTTTTCAAGCACAATGCTCTCAATTATAAAACAAATTGGATTCTTTCAAAATGGCCATCACATTTTTATACTGCACATCCCCACAAATTCATATCCACCGATTCATTTACTAACCCCAATCAATTCAGCTTTGAGAACCCTGGGAACCAGAGCCCATGAAAGTAGATGGCAGGAGTCCACCAAGACTTACACATACCGGACTGATTTATAGTGGACAATTAACTCAACATACACATTTGGGAGTTATGAAAGGAAAACAAGAACACTTGGAGAAAACTCACTCAAACATGGAGAGAACATGCAAACTGCACACAGTGAGTGTGTGGGGGCTCAATGTCAAGACTCTAGAGGTGTGAGACAGTAGTTCTCTCCACTGTACCATCATGAAATCACAGACATGTACAACAACAGCAGCCTCTTATTTGTGCTAACTGAACTCTTCAAGAGTTATTTAACAATATAAAAAGAGAACAGGATAAAGTTCTCCTGAAGATTGGAATTAATGGAATTTCACAGCAAATTGCTGTTCAGCATTCACAATCTTGTGCAGACAGCTCCATCTGCCAGTATTTTTCACCGGCAATGTTTTCCAGTGGCTCTTGTCTTCTATTTTATTGCTATGTTTCCTCAGTGTCGAAGGCCATAACTGAGAACAGCAATGTTTCAGAAGTAAACATCTGCTGCAGCAGAGAATGCCATGAGGAATAAATGAAAAGATCCAAAAAAAATTTTTTTTGGCCTTGTTGAATAAGCAGGGAGCATCAACTCAAGTGCCAAGCTGGCAGATTCTTGATTAAATTAGACAGAACTCAGTATTTACTTATGCCAAAGGCTAATTTATTGTTTCACTCTCTCTTTCTAATCTAAATTTGTGGGGCTTTTTGCTATGCAGGTCAAAGCTGCTGCCTAATTAAATCCTACTCACGGACTGGCAGATTTTACACTGCTATAAAGAAGGCTGCCGGCAATCACTAAGCTTTTTCCCCATCTCATTCAGTTCACCATGAGCAGATATTTCTGGAAAATTTGGCACCATTGTGTACATACATGTAGAGTGTTATACTTCATATTTAGCTAGGACAATGTAGTGAGAAGGTGGCCAGGGTTAAATACAGTTCCATCAGTGTCAGCCAGGGTGTTCCAGTTGCTATGATATAAAGTGAACAAACCATTTTATTCTAAGCAAGCTTATAATCATTTATTTGAATGGAGGCACTGAATGCTGAGACCTATGTATAATAATAACATCTGAAACAAACTGACCCATCTTCCGTAAAACAAATTGCATTGTATGTGTCTTATTATAGGCTCCAATCTTGTTGTTTCTGGTTCAGTTTCATTCAGTACTCCATATCCTCCAAAAACACTCGATCTACCTCCACTGTTAACTGCCTTAGAAACTGTTTAATTTATCTGCTACTTTTATATTCTACTCCACTATAAGACCAAGCCAATTGATTTGCAAACTTTTCGCATGAGTAGTTTTTGAGACGTGAAATGAACAAGTGAAAGATCTGTTGACTTGAATTCAAGCAAAATCAACAAATACTACTGTTTAAGTTTTGTTGAAATCCATAATCAAAGACGATTAGAAAGTACACAATGCTATACTACACTTTATATTATTTTTTAGGTCAAATTCTTGACTTCCAGCCGTTACATAATAGCAATGGGGCTATCGGCCAATACACAAAAACCTTGAAAATGGTGGCGTCCATGGGAAAACAAGGTAGAGGCTAGCCAATATGCAAAATACATTTTACAACTTCAGAACATATTGCGAGATTTGAATTTCTCATACTTCAGAACCAGAAATGAGAGAAAGAATGACAACATTATGAGAAACTAAGTTAGAAAAAATGAAAACAATTATTTTTCATGATGGCATCTAATTTTGTCATTATCCTGTTTTCCACAACAGCTTCCAGTTTGTCCAGGGTTACCAGGGTTCACTTTGTGATGGAGCAGACATTCCTGATAACTTTGTTCAGGCATTGTGCTTCTTTTGAGCTCAGGTTGTTTCCCCAGGAGTCTGGGGTGTAGAACATCATACTGGCTACTATGGACTGGTAGAACATTTCCTGCAGCTTGCTGCATACATCAAAAGATCTTAGCAAGTTCAGTCTGCTTCGACTCTTCTTGTACAGCATAACTGTGTTGTCAGACCAGTCCAGCTTGTTGTTTAAGTGAACCCACAGGTACTTGTAGCTCTGCACCACTTTCACGTCCTCCACCTGAATGGTGAATGGTCACCCGAAGACAAAGTCCTCCACAACTTTCCTGCTATATGACTCATCTTCATTAATAATGCAGCATATGATGAAGTCTTTTGAAAATTTCTGTAGATTGCAAGCACTGGTATTGTGCTGGAAGTCTGTTATGTAGCGGGGGAAACAGGAAGGGAGACAAAACAGTTCCCTGAGGTGCTCCAGGATTACACACCAACATTTCTGACAAATACTCTCAGCCTCACAAACTACTGTCTGTTGGTCAGATAGTCCACGATCTTGAAGATTATGGGAGCATCAAAATTCAAAGCCTTCAGCTTTATCCCTAGTCAGTGAGGCAGGATGGTATTTGAAGCCCTGGAAAAGTCAAAGAATGTGATCCTGACTGTGGCACCAGCTTTGTCCAAGAAGGAGTAGGCATGCAGATCAGAGCACCCTCCATGCTTATATGTGCCTGACAGGCTAACTGCAGAAGATCCAGATGTTCTGAAACCAGAGGTTGTAGCTGTTTTAGGGCAAGCCTCTCAAAGGTCTTCATTATGTATGCATTAGGAGCAACTGGTCAGAAGTCCTTGGGATTACTGGAATGTCCTTTTTTTGGCATTGGGACGACACAGGAGGTCCACAGCTGGGGAAACATCTGCAAATGCAGGGAAAGGGAGAACATGGACAATCCTGCCTTTTTTGCAGCTCTGGAAATATGCAACAGAGGAAAGAGAAGTATGATGAAGGTGATGGTGAGACAAATGCACTAGAAAGAGAAGTGGGCAGAGCACTGAACAATAGAAAGAAACAAAATGGATGCATTTAAGAGCTGATGAGTAATTTGCATCTCTTCTAAAGTGAAAATTTACCTTTTCTAATCAGTTTAGTGAAGTTCATTCCCCTGGCCTCAGTTAGAGATTGCCTGTAATGTCAGGGAAGACAAGATTGCTCTAAAAGGTGTAAAGCCATTGCTTATCAACATGATTATGTTCATTTGTTTTTTTGGTTTTCATATTTTGATTAATCAAATGTTCAATGGATAATAAAGCTGGGCTATGAGTTAGAAAGTGAATGAATGTGGAAAAAGGGCATAAACATTTACTCTCATGGAGAATAGTTGAGTTATAGGACTCCCTCGTCCGATATCTAAAGAGCTGTCCGTATAGCAGAAACGATGAGGGGGCTGCAAGACAGGCAAATGGCTGTAGATTAAAATCTAAGGCTTTATTGATGACTTGTGGGAGGTTCTTTCTTTTAAACCTTTCTTATCAAAGCCTCAGAAACTTCTTCCTTTGCATGTTTTAATCTCTTTAAATTGCATCTACTAAATTCTGCTGTAAATCACCTAATCCTAATATTGGCAGCAAGCATTGTATTAAATCCCTGAGGCCAGCTCTCCTCCATGACTTTGTGGTCTGTGCTGAGAGATACCAAATCAAAAAAGACTGCAGATGTGATGCTAATCTTTCTACACTACAACCTAGTCAGCTAACATGTTTCCTAATGCTGATAAAGTTAACACTACAGGTATTTTCAAAGAAGAAACTAAAAAAGTAACCTCATAGCCTTAAATTAGTTGTGAAGATTGAGAAGACAAGCGATTAAAATAAACTGAGAAGGTTTCCTCCTTTACAAAGAGGAATATACAGTATACTATAAGTAAGAAATAGCATTCCAGAACATTTCAAACTTCTTACATTTAAGAAACGCTGGATGAGATCTTCTCATCACACCATGCTAAAACACAAATTAATACAATGAGTCATATTGTCTCATTTAATTCTTTATGTTTTTTACATTTGGTGGCATGGTGGTGAAATAATCGTGCTGCTGTCTTGCAATAAGGAGGGCTGGGGTTCGTGTACTGGGTCCTACCTACATGGAGATTGCATGTTCTCACTGTGTCTGTATGGGTTTCCATCAGTTGCTCCAGTTTCTTCCCACAGGTGGATTAGAGATGTTAAACTGGCTCAAGTGTATATATACAGTATATGTGTGTGTGTGTTATGAAAGCCAACCTGGACATACACAGGCAAATGACAGTTTTATTACCCAGCACAAAGTTTATTAACAAAATAAAGTGTGCATATCACCAGCTCCAAGACACGACACAAGAGAACCTTCTCTGCCGCCAATCCATTCGCCTCCACTCTTGTGGAGACTTTGTCCTCTTCCTACCGACTCTGGCCAAAGAATGGTGAGTACTGGCCCCTTTTTATAGGGTACCCGGAAGTGAATTAGGCTGGCTGGGATAGGCTGTGACTTCCTCATGGCCCTGCTCTGGATAAACCAGGTTTAGAAAATGGATGGATTTTTTAACTTCCTATGTCCAATCAATCAGTCTACAAGGTTTTGAAACCTAATCTATCCCTCTCTGTCTGCATGTGCATATTCTATAATACCTCACCAATGCCATATCTAGGCAAGGGATGCAAGTGGGACCTTGGGTCAAATAGCCACCTTTCATACCCTTAGTTCAAGTTTAACAAAAACTGAGATATGCAGATAATTTTAAGGGATAATAAATTTCATACTGCACGGACTCTATGGTTGACCTAACTGCTGGCTTGGCATGAATGAGCCCAGAATAAGAATAAGAAGTAATAACAGTACAAATAAAATATTCAGAAAGGAGCAACCTCATCAAGCAATGAGAAAAATGAGGTACAGCCTTCAGTCTTTCTGACCAAAGCAGGAAACAGGCATCTCCTGTCTTAGGACATACCAGCAAAAGTCATTTGTTTGTGAATGATATTGCCTTTCAAGGGCAGGCCAAGAGGCCCACTCTCTCAGCTCCAGGTTGTTTAGTAATGGTACACCACAGTGACCACAACCAGAAATCCCAGGTCTTGAAGTAATAATACTAAAGAGCTATTCCTACAGTTATCCCCTGAAACTGCTCAACACTGATTCTTATTGTTGGAAAAATGATCAATATGACAGTCAGCAGTTACCCTTATAGTTAGTAAGTTATCAAATGATGGCTCTCACTTATGATCCCTTAAGTTAGTAAGTTATCTATTGAAGCTACTCAACAGTGACTCTTAGCTTTGGTTCACCATCAAATGTTGGTGCTCAGCAGTACCCCGTATACTTAGAAGGCTGTTCAGCTATGGAATTTCACAGTGACTTCCACACTTAGCAAGTATGGAAATAGCATCCGCAGAGTTGGTAATTTATCCAATAAGAGTGCTTGATGCCTGCATTTAGCATGGTATCAAATGATGGCTCTCAACATTGATTTATGTAGTCTTTAGGTTGGTCACTGATGCTTCTCAACAAAAACACCAATATTCATTGAGTTATGGAATAATAACACATAATAGTGAGCCCCTAAGTTGACCAATGATACTTCTGCTCCACAAGTTAGTAAGTCATCAAATGATCATGGCCAGTAGTAACCTCTATCTCTGGTAATTCCAACAAAAGTGCACACAATATTTTGTTATGTATCTCTCTCTCTTGTGGACATAAGTTTCAAAATACTAATGGAGCATTGCCAGATTAATTCATTTGTAAAGGTTATATAACATTATGTGACTTTTCCAACAATTTTTAGTGGTAGACTTTGTTTCCTTAATAATACCGAGCTGAAGGCAGTCAGTAGAGTGCTCCCAACAATCCAGTCATCTAATCTGACATACCTGGTGACTCACTCTAACTATTCAGCAACTTGCTCCGATTTGTCTTTATTCGAAGAAGCAGGCTCTGTGTGCATGAGAGCTGACAATCAATGAATGCTCATTAGGAAGAACAATTTATAGAAGACAGCGACAAGGATCACGGGGAGCTTTGGACCTCACAAACAGAAAAGAAGATCATCAGCCTTAAGTTGGGTGGTTTACATGCCATGACAGAATGAAAAAAAGGATTTAGAGATTAATGCTGAACTCACCAAAGCTGTTAAACATTTCGTACAAAGCCGGTTCCACAAGGCAGCACACTATTAGCTGTCAGAAAAAGGCTGTGCTAAAAGGTCGGTGCTCGGTCAGTAAATGTGACATGGATAACAATTTTCATTCATTTAAATTGATGTGGCAAATCTGGTCCCAAAACTACAAGTCACATGATGCGACATTAGCTTTAAGTGGAACTAAGTTTAACTACACCTGTGAGCTTCACAAAAAAAACCTACATTAATCAGTAGTCCACACTGTCTGCAAATTGTCAACTGATGTTTCTTAATAATGACCCCTTTAGTTAGTAAGTGTCCAATCAGGAACCTGTAGCACATTTCCAGTCATTGTCAAGAGTCACTGGAAAGAGTCCAGTAAAAGAGACTGGATTAGATTATACTGTGTCAAGGGTTGTGCAAGAAATACAGTATGAAGTGTAATTCATATGTGTCAATCCATAATGATAGGGGTACTCAAACGGCGGACTGCCAAGACGTTTTTGGCGGACCGCGACTGTCTTCTGCGTAAGTCAAAAGTCCGAATATAAAAGACGAAACACGCCGAGTACTACAATGCGAATTATCCACCAAAGTCAGAGTTCCGTTCACATAAGATCAACATCCTTAAGTCGTCATTGGTAGCGAGTTCATCGCTGATGATGAAAGCGACCACCACACAATCAAATGTTACAGAAGCTTCGCTACACATCGTTTGGGTTCTTGGCAGACCTAAGAAAGCATTTACTGATGCAGAGGTTGTTAAAGAATGCATGATGTCTGCTTCTTCGGTTCTGTTTAGCGACAAAAAATGTGTTGAACTGATTCAGCAGATACCATTATCAGACAGTACTGCTAGTCGTCATGCAGATGACCTTTCTGACAATGTCGGTGGTCAGTTAATATCAGATCTTAAACAGGCTGAATTGTTTGCTGTCACGTGCGATGAATCCACTGATAAAACTGATATGTCTCAACTCTGTGTGTTCACAAGATTTTTTCATGGCCATAATTTTGTTGAAGAGTTTCTGACATTAAAACCGCTAGCAAAACAGACCCGCAGTGAGGACATGTTTTCAGCATTATCTCAGTTTATGCACGCAGCTGGATTGGATGTAACAAAAATGGTTTCCCTTACAACAGACGGGGCACCATCAATGACTGGTAAAGATAGAGGACTTGTCACTCGTATGAAGGCACTTTAGCCCAACCTTGTTGCTTATCACTGCATCATTCATCAGTCGGCCCTCTGTTCAAAACTTTGTGACGAACTGGCAGAAGTGATGTGTACTCTTGTGAAATTAGTGAATTTTTTATGATGTAATTCGTCTCTGCAGCATCATCTGTTTCGTTCTTTTTTTGAAGAGATGTCTGCAGAATTTGGAGATTTTCTGCTTCACAATGACGTCAGATGGTTAAGCAAGGGCCGTGTGTTGGAAAGGATTTGGAATCTTCGTGAAGATGTAGCTGACTTCCTGCAGTCCTTGAATACAGAGAAAGCTGCAGAATTTTTAACATTTATTCAAGACAGTGACAAGGTCGCACTGCTGGCATTTCTTGTTGATATTATGGGACATACGGTATAAATACACTGAATTTGTCACTTCAGGGTGCAGACAAAACCGTTGTCGAATTGCAAGAAAAATGTTGTGCCTTTGAAACAAAACTGAGCATTTTCATCAATGACTTGAAAGGTGGCAAGATGCTGCATTTCCCAAACTTGAAGAGCTGCATGACAGCTGATCAACAGGCATGTTTTCAGTTGATTTCCACATTTCTACATCATTTGAAGGTCGAGTTTGATGAAAGTTTTAAGGATTTCAGAAAACTGAAGCCTGTGTTTTTGTTTGTTGCTGGTCCTTTCATTGTCCAGCCCGACGGTGAATGGACATCTGTGGCTGCCTCAATTTTTCTGAACTCAAACCCATCACTGTTGCAAATGGAAGCAGATGATTTGCAAGCTTCTCACGTTTTGAAAGCAAAATTGAATGAAGTCGGCATAAAATTTTTTGGTCAAAGTTTGTTCCGGATTCTCAGTATCCTGCTGCAAAGAAACTGCCGATTTCTGTGCTCACTATGTTTGGTTCAATATATTCTTGTGAGTGTGCGTTCTCCACTATGAACACTATCAAGACGAGACATCGAAATGTAATTACTGACCAGAACCTCAGGAATGCAATGAGAATTGCACTGACTGGTTACTCACCGAACTATGCTGCCATTATGAAATCGAAACAACAGTTTCACACTTCACACTGAGTGACAATCATTTACGTACCAACTGTTGCAATTGGGGGGTTAATTGCAAGTAGTCATGTGACTTTTTTGAATTGCTTTCCATGTTTTGTACATGCCTTGGTCTTCTGTAAAAGATTTGCATTTGCATTGAATCTATTACTAGCCTCCTACAGACCTACACCTACAGTCCTACAGACCTACACGGTAAACCTGGCTATAGTGGACCCCGATGGTTGGTGGCGAATTGAATGTGGACCGGCATTCAAAAACTTTGAGTAACCCTGCAATGTGATAAGTGTATCTCTCTACAGGTGAAAATTATGTTTTAGGCTGCAGATTTATTATATAATAAGAATACATTGATTCACAACATAAATAGGATAATCTATAAAAGACAGCACAAATAACAGTGTCTTGTTGGGATTTTTAGTTTGAAGCTACCTGCCCTGAAGGTCTCTGCCCAGGATGGAGTATTATTGTAAAAGGAGAGGCACCTACCACAGCCAATAAGTAAGTCATTTTCTGATTGTAAGTATGTCTAATTAAATGGCTATTAGTAATGACAGTGGTTGTGAATTGATATCAGCAAGCTTCAAAAATTAATACCAACGTTGACCAGGTCAGATGTGCAATTTTAAGCACTGGTTCAGGAGCAGGTTATTCCAGAAATGTAGTGATAATTAGCAGTTTAAGGTTATGGATAAATGAAGTGATAACCCAATAACCTCAGCTGTTTAATTTACAATGCTAATATGATTTCTGGGGATCTAATATCTCAGTTTATGTATGAACAGAGGTGTAAAGTTACAGAGTCAAGCAGGCAATATGTTATGACAAGTTTATACATGGTGGGCACAAACAGACAGCCCAACGCACAGTGAGGAGATGAAGCTATCAAGAAATCACCATGCATGGCATTTCAGTTTGTTATCTGTGGGTTTGCTTGAGGTAAGACATGCTGTATTTCTTATGATACCATTTGGGTTTAATATGAAACATAGGAAGGAGAAAACAATTAACATATACAAGAAACAATAAGAGAGAACAAACAAAATGGGAAAACCACTAGAACCGGACGAGGAGCTTTAACACCAGCATCACATACGGCTAATGACACAATCAAATTAATGGGCTGTATGTGTAAGTGGAAACAGCATGAATCTCAGGAAATATTCTAGAAATTGTTGACCTAATATTGTTCCAGGTTCTATGTGTGAAAGAGTTTCACAAAGCTGAGCTTCCAATTATGCATGTGGAAATAGCCATTGTTGTTAGAGGAGACCAGAAGTTTGAGTTCAGTGACCTTAGCTTTCAAAGAATAAATGGTGGACTCTTAATATATAAATATATAATAACCTATTCCAAGCATGAATCATGTGACCCTTCACCTTTGACTCAGCAGTGTCAGCCTTTGAGCATAAAGAGCTCATTTCTTTATGTTTCCAAAGAAAATCAAAAAGATGGTCAAGAGATGAGAAAAAAAGAAACATTTTAATGATATGTTCAAGTCATTTTCATAAAGTGAGACCTACCTCTGCCTTTCAAGCCTGATTTCATTGATTTGGAGAAACAAGCAGTTGTTGCTCTGCTAGTGGTAGAGAAAGGCAGGCCAAATTGGCAAAAATAAGAATAAAGGTCTAGGATGAGAAGGGAAAAAGGATTGTTGTCAGGAGTAAGGAGAGGTCAAGTACCCAAAAAGCAAAATATTAAAACACCAAAGGCAGTTTACCAAAAGACACAAAATATTTTAAAGATTTGGGATCATCAAGTGACAAACCTTGTTTAATTGTCGGGCAAGTCACAAACACGAATTTATAGCAATCACGATAACATCATTCCAACTGAAGCAAGAAGCTGGTGGAAGTGGGAATAAAGCAGAGAGGCAGGAAGAGGCAGGCTCAGGTGATCAGAAACCAGAACTTATATCACAGGTCTTTTGGACATCATTCTTCTGTCCTGTTGATGGAAGAAGAGAAGAGTCATTAAAGACAGAGCCAACCCTTGACTCAGGGTGGGATTACCCTTTCATGAGTGCCGAAATTGTGTGCTACACGCACATGTGTGACACCCAATATAAATGATAGAAAATGAATAAAAAAAATGGAAAGTCCTTCTTCCTGAATGGATTTTATCACTAGCTAAACGTACAATAAAGATTTTTTTACAAATCCAAAATCTTGGAACATTACATTAGCAGGTTGCTGTCTTAAATAGTTTCAAGGAGATGACATCACGCGTTGAATATTATAAACAAAACAAAAATATGTGAAATATCAGTGTATGTAATCATAAACACATCACATAAATAACAATACAATTATCAACAAAATCAAAATTCACTGTGACTGCTTTTTTACCTTTAATCAAGTCAGAGGTTTTCTTGTATTTCTTTTTAGTTATTCTAATATGCATTTCAAAGAAGGTTTGTTGTTTTTCATACTATAATAATATTTATTTATTAAGCTTTTGTAAAAAGCCAGATTTATCCCAGGGGGACATACACACTGCTAGCTGTCTATCTAGAGGGCAAAATGACTACCAAAATGGACTCAGGAAGGAATCAAATTTAGAATTCCTAAATGTATTACAGATACCACAACTAGATACTCTCAGTGCAGAGGAATTGGATAAACATCTGGCACTATCAGAATTACTAGATACTATAAACTCACTTCAGAGTGGGAATGCAGCAGGCCCAGATGGCTACCCTGCTGAATTTTATCAAGAATTCTCAATTAAGTTAGCTCCCCTTTTATTAGAAACATTTACAGAAGCTAGAGACAATACAATTCTACCTCAAATGTTTCGCCAAGCATTGATTACCATCTTTCCTAAGCAAAACAAAGACTTATTACAATGTGCATCATACAGACCAATCTCTCTTCTGAATAACGATGTTAAGATACTCTCCAATGTCCTAGCTGCAAGGACTGAAAAAGTGCTTCCTTCAGTAATGTCACAAGACCAAACTGGATTTATTAATGGTAAACATTTAGCTTTCATGCCTGTTAAATGTAATATATCCACCCACAGAGTCTAACACCCCAGAGATGTTATTACTGCTAGATTCAGAAAAAGCATTTGATATGGTTGAATGGAACTACCTTTTCACTACATTGGAGACATTTAGGCTTGGCCCGAACATATGTGCATGGATTAAACTACTGCATACCATTCCAGAATCTTCAGTTTGTATTAACAACATCATTTCAGACTATATAAATACAAAGAATTATTAATTATTATTATTAATATTATTATTATTACTTCAAACTAGAATGAGGTACTAGACAAAGATACCCCCTGTCACCACTACTTTTTGCAGTCACCATTGAACCACTAGCAATTCATTGTTGAAATTCTTATGAGATAAAGGGGATTATCAGAGAATGACTTCTCAAAACTTCACTGTATGCAGATGATATGGTACTGTATATATTGTGACAGTTTAGGGCTGTATCGCTCCCCTGAACTCCTGTCCAAGGCTCCAGACACCAGGTAAAAGTCCAATAATCGACTTTATTCAAATGCCACAGTGCACAAAGCACCCTCTTCTCCACTATACTCATACAATCACTAATCAATACACAATAAACCAATCCTCCGACTCCCAGACGCGTTGCCACCCTTCCACCCAGCTCAGCTCGCCGTCTGGGAGCTCCCACAGTCCTTTTATATTCTTTGACCCAGAAGTGTTCTCAATCCCCAGTCCATGTGATTCAATATCACTTCCGGGTCAGGTACAAGTCCTTCTTCTTCACCCCGGAAGCACTTCGCTTTTCCTTTGACACCGGGTTATAGGGCACAAAAAAGTCTTCGGTCCTCCCTGCAGCTCCCTCTTGCGGCCCCTGTGGTACCCAGCAGGGCTGAGGATAAAAACTACAAAGTCCATGACTCCCTGCTGGTCTTCGGGGCACCTCCATACTGCAGGGAGGGCTCCATCTGGTGGCCTGGGGGTATTGGCCGGGGTGACAAGCCAGCCACATATCACAATATCAGTTCCACAAAATACTGTGCCTGGAGTCCTAACAGCACTAACAGAATTTCAAAAGATTTCTGGTCTCAGAATTAATTTGAATAAAAGTGTGTGTTCCAGTGAACTCTCTTGCACACAATACTAGATTAGATACCTTCCCTTTTATCATCACAGAGCAGTTTAAATACCTAGAGGAAAACATAACAAGTACACATAAAGCTCTTTATCAACAGAATTTCTGTATGGAAAAACTTAGGCAAAACTTGCATAGATGGTCTACCCTTTATCTTACTTTAGCTGGAAGAATTAACACTACCAAGATGAATATTCTTCCTAAGCTTCTTTTTCTATTTCAAAGCATTCCAATATACATCAATAAATCATTTTTTAAGAAGTTAGATTCAATCATAACCTCATTTATTGGAATTCAAAACATCCACATATCCAAAGGGCAACCCTACAAAGACCTAAAGTAGAAGGTGGCATGGCTCTACCTAACTTTCAATTTAATTACTGGGCAAATATGCAAGCTATACAAACCTGGACATTGATACAAATAGATGAACAGACACAGGCTTGGTCCGCAATAGAAATAAAATCCTGGAGTACTTCTTTATATTCCTTGCTTTGTACCCCAGTAAATACAAGTTATCACCAATACACTAACAACACAATTGTGCTTCATTCACTCAGAATATGGAACCAATGTAGGAAGTACTACAAGATAGAGAAGCTTTTATCTGTGGCACCTCTGCATGATAACCACCTTTTTCCACTCTCTCAAATGTATGCATTTGTTTTTACTATTTGGAAAACATTTGGGAGTAAATCACTTAGAGATTTGTGCATAGATAATGTCTTCACATCCTACAAACAATTACATTTCAAATTTAACTTTCCTGTAACACATTGCTTTCACTACCTTCAAATTAGAAACTTTGCTAAACAAAACCTGCCCAATTTTCCTCACCTCCCACCTACTTCTACTTAATATTGATCAGTCTTGAGGACTCAGGCAGCATTTTCGTAATACAGTATATAAAAACATTTAAATGCCCCTCCCTTTCAAAGATCCCAGGGTATAGTGAGAAAAGGAGTGATAGATGGCAATGCACAGATTCACTGTAGCACAAACATACAATTATTCAACTTAAAATCATCTATCGAGCACGTCTGTCTTGTTTAAAATTATCCAAAATGTTTCCAGGGCAAGATCCAACCTGTGATATTGCAATCAAGTTCCAGCCTCATTGGGCCACATGTTTTGGGCGTGCACCAAATTAACATAATTCTGGATCAAAATCTTTAAATGCCTTCCAAATCCACTAACAACTGTGTTTGGTGTACTTCCAGATGGTCTTAAAGTGGAGAAGGAGAAACAAACTGTAATTGCCTTTATTTCACTATTGGCATGTACACTTATCTTGCTCAACTGGACAAATCCTATCTTACCTCTTTTAAGTCAGTGAGTAACTGATGTTATATAAAATTTGAAATTGAAAAAGTAAAATTCTCACTCAGAGGATCTGTGCAAAACTTTTTTAAACCTGTCAGAATTTAATCAATAACATTTTAGAATAAGCATTTAATTTGAGGAATCAGATTCTCTTCCCTTTTTTATCTTATTTTATTTTTTTTTTATTTATTTGTTTATTTATTTAATTTTTTTCCTACTATTAAAGTTTTACTCTGCTCACCTAGCTCTCTTTCTCATAAGTGGGGATTGATGTGACTTGAACGTAGTTTTGCAAAATTTGACTTGCTTGTATGGAATGTTACTTGCTTTTAATAAATTCAATAAAATGCTAAAAAAAGAAAATTTGAATCCCAATAGTTGTTTGATCTTATGGCATTTATTTATTCAAATAAGTGTAAAATAGATGAGTTCATCAAAAGCACCTACAATATTATAAATGCTTTTATGCCCTGGGGCCTCATGCATAAAGCCGTGCGTTGAATTCACACTAAAACATGGTGTACACACAAAAGCGAAAATGTTCGTACACACAAAAAAATCCAGATGCATAAATCTGTGCATTCGTCAACTTCCACGTTCTTCCGCTACATAAATCCCTGTCAGCATGAAAGTAACGCACGTGCACGCGCCTGCTGCCACTCCCCAAACTCCTCCCAGAATTATGCCACTTTGAATATGTAAATCAAAATAAATACCCCTTAAGCTCAGCGTTCTGTGAAAATGCAAAGGCAAAAGCACGGGGGAAAATAGAAGAATTTCAGCAAATACCAAGTGGAGGCAAAGAAAAACGTACTCTTTGTTGGTTTAAACAGTGATATAAACAACAAAATGAAGTTGATCGAGTGACAAGTTCAGAAAGTCGCACAGTGCCCAAAATATAAAAGAAGTTGTCACATATCAAAGTCGCCATGAAAATGCAAGTTGTAGCCCACCGTCTGAGTGTCATATGAAAGCTTATTACGGTAAAGAAAAAATAAAAAAAATAAGGACAGAGTGGGAAAAAAGCTCAAAATGTAAACTTTAATCTCAAAATTTCCACTTTAATCACGTAGTTTATTCTGTCATTAAAGTAGAACATCATAAACTTCATCTTAAAATCATTTAATTTACTAGTTTCTCAAATCCCATCATAACTAAAGTAGGACGTTAAATGCTTTGTTTTGTATGTGTTCTTCTACAGTGGTGCTTGAAATTTGTGAACCCTTTAGAATCTATATATATAATTCACTAAGGCAAGACAACCATGGAAAGCACGCCGGAATAGGCGTGGATTCACTGAGCCGCCGACAAGTAAGACTCGCAGAGCCACGCCCACCAACTCGGACGCGACGACACAGAAGAAACGGCGTCATTTATATTCGTCTGTCATACAGGCCACATGCACCTGCACATTGACTGTTCATAGATGCATGTTTCTCGCGGAGGTAAATCGCCATATGCAGCATGTAAAACGGTTTGCGAGTGGTATCCCATGGGATCTTTAAAACAATCCTTTATAACTGAGGTTAAAACACAATGAAGTAAGCAGTCTTTAAAATCCGAGTTTTCGGTTACAGCGCACGACTGCGTGCACCATAGTAAACTGTTTTACACGCTACATACAGCAATTCGCATCCGCGACAGAAATACAGAAGACATTTCCCTGCTCACCAACACTTCTTTTTCACCGGTCTGCGTCTACCCTCGCTCTCTAGGCATTCACACTGCCTGCCCATGTGCCCAGACGCAAAAACTCACAGACCACCCAGTTAGCCCCTTTTGTCTGTGCTAGGAGTCCACATGCACGTCTAAGTTATTCTTTTCGGTTTCGACACCCGACCGCGTCCACCATGAAAAACCATGCGAAAGAAACAACGAAGCCCCACCCAGAACCTCTACCCCTCCTCCCACGTGCTCAGGAATTCACCTCAGATCACTACCCGCCAAATCAATCAGCTCATCAAACACATACTCACTCACTTTGGTCTATGCTGCTGTCCAAACCCAGCTGTGAGCCACATTGACTATTCTTTTTCCCTCCATGGCTACCTCTTCAAATGTATTTCATGGAAACAACACTTCTTTCAATGTTATAGAACTTCCTGCTTCAGGTAACTGTTTGTTTCTGTCAGTCGGGTTTTTTGGAGAAATGTCATTGACGAAACTGTTGCTCTCAAACTTCGTAACATGGCTGTTAGCTTTGTTTGCCAACATTGGGATAATTTCAGTGACGTGGTGTCCGATGTTCTTAGTCACAGAGGCATTGTTATACAGTCTGCTCAACAATACGCTGATTACATGAATACATCCGGAGTCTATGGTGGCGAGGCAGAAATTGTGGCAATGTCCCAAATCCTTCCAGCTAATATCAGCATTTACTTCCAAGAACGTCCTCATGCCTCTCCTCGAGTTTACAATCCAGCCCAGCGTCTCTTCATATCCTGCTCTTTAGCGGTCCTTTGGATCATGGGCATTACGAGGTTCTCATGTCTCTCAGATACAACTTGATACCCTTCGGGTGACATCTTTTGACTGTCGGTATGTACACACATGGTGCACACCCATTTGCTTGCCACACTAATGTGAGGTCACCTGCCCACTATCCTCTTCCTGAAAAACATTTGCAGACACCCTCCTCTGAACACACGCATTCCACACAGGACTTTCAATGCACCTTTTGTTCCAAAAGCTTCAGAGTGCACAAATATCTGAACGCACATTTGAAAAAACACAACACTAACCGAATGATGCAATGTGAACATTGCCAACAATGCTTCGAGACAACTCGCGCTCTCAAAAAACACTTACGAACTCATACCACTCTCACCTTCAATTGCACATTTTGTAACGAGGACTTCACAGGTGAGATGGATCTCCACAACCATATGCAGATCCATTCAACACAAAGCTTTGTATGCAAAATTTGCGACAAACACTTTCACGCACGCACGCAGTGAACATTGCCAGCAATGCTTCGACACAACTCATTCCAATTCCCTTCATTGTCAACACACCACTAAATCGTTCATGCACAAACATCGCATTCACTTTTCTGTAGCTTTTCAAGAAGATACCGCCATTCACATCCAAGAACAACATTGGCCTGCCTACCGCACTATGCGCTTCTTGCAATGCTCTTCATTGGCCAGCAGAGGTCAACAAATCCGGACATTACACTAGGTGTTGTCATGCCGGCAAGGTGTCTTTGCCACCGCTGACCAAGCCCCCTCTTTTATTAGAAGACCTCTTGACTGGCAAGAACCCGCTGTCCCGAAATTGCTGTGATCATATCAGGGATTACAACTCTGCTTTAGCTTTTGCATCAATGGGCACACACATCGCTCAACCATCTGGACAAGGACCGTATGCTTTCAGAATCCACGGTCAAATTTATCACCAGGTCTCTCCTTTATATAACAATCCTGACACGTCACCACAATACGGTCAGCTATATATCTTCAATTCTGCTGAGGCTACCAGTCAATGTTTGCAAAAGGAATGTAATAGCGCTTGCAGTGACATTTTGTTGCTTCAACTAGACAACATGATACAACAGGTTAATCCCTTCACAAAGTCTTACATGCAAATGCATGACATTATCACTCACGGTAACCCTGTTACTGCTGTACGAATGGTGTTCATGAAAAATCCAGGTCTGGGTATGAGAAGGTATAACGCCCCGTCCTGTCAAACTGATGTTGCTGCAATCTTTGTAGGTGAAGACGGGGAACCTCCTGCACAACGCGACATTTGCATATATCCAAGGGGAGATGCTTGCAAGCGTATCTCTGTTCTCAATATGAACTGTGACCCCATGGTTTATCCACTGCTATTCCCTTAAGGAGATCCAGGCTGGCACATACAATTAACCCATGTTGAGGAAAAGCGAAGCGCGAAAAGAAGAAAAGAACGCGAGTCACACAGCTCCAATTTTATGCTTTCAGGCTTGCCATGAGATCTTCATTTAGTGTCTTACATTCCAGTGGCAAACTCTTCCAGCAATACATCATTGACGCATATGTCAGAACAGAAGGCACGCGTCTACATTACCTTCACTCACATCAACAAGATTTGCGTGTAGAGCAATACAGGGGACTTATGGATGCTGTCACTGCGAAAGCACATCACCATGACCTCCGCCCTGGACAATTGATCATTCTTCCGATTGCGGTCCGCCAGTTTTCAGTCACGAACGATTGTGTGTTGGTTCGTTCCGTGCATTATTACAATGTTGCTTTTCTTGCTGATTTATTACATTACCGATTTTTCAAATGTTAATTTTCTCCCAGTGCTTAAAAATTATTAAAAAACTGGCCTGATTATGCGGCATATGGTACGCCACAGGTTGGCTAGTTTTCTATATTTCTGCATAAATATGACCTAAAACATCATCAGATTTTCACTCAAGTCCTGAAAGTAGACAAAGAGAAACCAGTTAAACAAATGAGACAAAAATATTATACTTGGTCATTTATTTATTGAGGAAAATGATCGAATATTACATATTTGTGAGTGGCAAAAGTATGTGAACCTCTAGGATTAGCAGTTAGTTTGAAGGTGAAATTAGAGTCCGGTGCTTTCAATCAATGGGATGACAATCAGGTGTGAGTGGGCACCCTGTGTTATTTAAAAAACAGGGATCTATCAAAGTCTGCTCTTCACAACACATGTTTGTGGAAGTGTATCATGGCACGAACAAAGGAGGTTTCTGAGGACCTCAGAAAAAGAGTTGTTAATGTTCATCAGGCTGGAAAAGGTTACAAAACCATCTCTAAAGAGTTTGAACTCCACCAATCCTCAGTCAGACAGATTGTGTACAAATGGAGGAAATTTAAGACCATTGTTACCCTTCCCAGGAGTGGTCGACCAACAAAGATCACTCCAAGAGCAAGGTGTGTAATAGTCGGCGAGGTCACAAAGGAACCCAGGGTAACTTCTAAGCAACTGAAGGCCTCTCTCACATTAGCTAATGTTCATGTTCTTGAGTCCACCATCAGGAGGACACTGAACAACAATGGTGTGCATGGCAGGGGTGCAAGGAGAAAGCCACTGCTCTCCAAAAAAACATTGCTGCTCATCTGCACTTTGCTAAAGATCATGTAGACAAACCAGAAGGCTATTGGAAGAATGTTTTGTGGACAGATGAGACCAAAATAGAATTTTTTGGTTTAAATGAAAAGCGTTATGTTTGGAGAAAGGAAAACACTGCATTCCAGCATAAGAACCTTATCCCATCTGTGAAACATGGTGGTGGTAGTATCATGGTTTGGGCCTGTTTTGCTGCATCTGGTCCAGGACAGCTTGCCTTTATTGATGGAACAATGAATTCTGAATTCTATCAGAGAATTCTAAAGGAAAATGTCAGGACATCTGTCCATGAACTGAATCTCAAGAGAAGGTGGGTCATGCAACAAGACAACGACCCTAAGCACACAAGTCGTTCTACCAAAGAATGGTTAAAGAAGAATAAAGTTAATGTTTTGGAATGGTCAAGTCAAAGTCCTGACCTTAATCCAATCGAAAAGTTGTGGAAGGACCTGAAGCGAGCAGTTCGTGCGAGGAAACCCATCTCAGAGTTGAAGCTGTTCTGTATGGAGGGATGGGCTCAAATTCCTCCAAGCCGGTGTGCAGGAATTATCAAAAGTTACCGGAAACGTTTAGTTGCAGTTATTGCTGCAAAGGGGGGTCACACCAGATACTGAAAGCAAATGTTCACATACTTTTGCCACTCACGAATATGTAATATTCGATAATTTTCCTTAATAAATAAATGACCCAGTATAATATTTTTGTCTCATTTGTTTAACTGGTTTCTCTTTATCTACTTTTAGGACTTGAGTGAAAACCTGATGATGTTTTAGGTCATATTTATGCAGAAATATTGAAGATTCTGAAGGGTTCACAAACTTTCAAGCACCACTGTATGTGCTCTATGTGGTGAATCACTACGTGCTTCTTAAACGGGCTTTCTCTTCCTCTGACAGGACACAGAATCCATTACATTCATGATATTACAGCTCTCTGAATAATTTAAATACTGAGTCGTATACTTGATATCATTTTCATGATGATAGGAATTAAAGCATGTATTAAACATGGGAACATGGTGGCGCAGTGATTTTTCCTGCTTCCCGCAAGATGCTTGTTGCGCCGTGCACGACCTTTGATAAAATAATTTACCGCAGCAGTACTGTCTCTTTCAAACGTACTAACACCCAATTCCTGTCCTTGCTTTTCTTTCTCTAAATACCCAATCACCACAAAATCAGCTCTGTAATAAATGTTAAACCATCTGTAAGCTTAGAAAGCTGATTCTTCAAAGCTTTTAAGGAATATTAAAAAATATCTTTGTAGTACGTGTTTAATTATTTTATCCATCTATCCTTCCAGTGTCATGCCAGCCCCAGCAAGAATGCAGTGCGAGGCAGGAACAATCCCTGAACTAGCTAGCACTGCGGCACCGTGTCCACACATGTTTAATTATTAACAATATAGATTATTTAAAGGAAGTTGAAGTTTTATCTGTGTAATATAATAAACCTATTTTGCTGCATTTCATCTTAAAAATGATATCGTCATCATATATAAATACACGCTTAATAAAGTGGCTCAGGTTGTGCAATATTACAGTAATCCCTCCTCGATCACGGGGGTTGCGTTCCAGGGGTTGTGCTCCATGACAAGACAGAGATGACAGTTCTTTCTCACAATTAAAAGAATGCAAACATATCTTCCTCTTCAAAGTGCGCGTAAGGAGCGGAGAATATCAGAGAGAGAGTAAAGTAAACAATGAAAAATCAATAGGGCTGTTGCGCTTTTAAGTATGCAAGCACCGCGATAAAGCAGCGGCAATGAAGGGATCAATGCGAAGGTAGCCTTTCAGCATTTTTTACAGGAGCGTCCCTATCTTCTAAGCAAACAGCCTCTGTGCAAAAAGCCCCTCTGCCCACATCTCCTCCGTCAAGCGCAGAGAACGTCAGAGAGAGAGAGCGCGAGATTAAAGCAAACAATCAAAAAATCAATGTGTGCTTTTGGACGCACCTCCAATAAAGCGGCATTTCTTAGAGGAGCGTCTGTATCCACTAGGCAAAAAGCTTCTGTGCAAACAACACCTAAGCACACACCCTCTCCGTCAGGCGCAGAGAATGTCAGAGAGGGTGAGATAGAGGCAGAGACAAGCAAACAATCGAGCAAAGCGCAGGAGGCATATCTTATAGCATTGAGGAGTTTTAGTTAATATGTAATACGTGCTCTGATTGGGTAGCTTTTAAGCCATCCGCCAATAGCGTCCCTTGTATGAAATCAACTGGGCAAACAAACTGAGGAAGCATGTACCATAAATTAAAAGACCCATTGTCCGCAGAATCAGCAAAAAATCCGCAATATACATTTACATATGCTTACATATAAAATCCGCGATAGAGCAAAACCGCGAAAGTCAAAGCGCGATACAGCAAGGGATCACTGTATAACTGTATTGCAAGTTTACATTGAGGTGATTGGATTTATAAGTACAAACAGTTCTACAAGGAGCACTTGATGGACTGATTGATTGCGTTTATAGTTCTTGGGATGAAACTCTTTCTGAACCATGAGGTCCGTACAGGAAAGGCTCTGAAGTGTTTGCTGTATGAGAGCAGTTCAAATACGCAGCATGGCTGAGGCAGCGTGCGCTTGATGCTGTATACCGATAATTCTCTTTCTGATCAGCTGCTGTAGAGCTGTGATTCACACTTAGATACAGTGATATAAATACTCCGAGTGGTGCAGTGAGAGTAATATGAAAAATGATGATGCACTGTGGCAACCCCTAACGGGAGAAACTGAAAGAAGAAGAAGAAGAAAGTGAAGTGAGAGTAACGATGCTAAAGCAGCTATGGTATTTGGAATAGTTTGGCTATTCTGTGGACCATTATATTGTTACAGGTTAATTACAATCAGATGCCTTAAACTAATAAAGAATATGTGGTTAATTTCAGTGAATATGATAAAGCAGTGTCAGGGATGTGGATCTAAAAAAGAAAGGGAAACCACACTGGAACAAAAGCACTGCTTTGACGCTGGGTGCCGCCAGTTTGCAAAACTGAGCAGAGAACTTGCGTACGCCAGGGTTTGAGTTAGCATGAAAATGTGTGTGGCTTTACACCAAGTTTAGGTTTTATACATCGTGATTTGAGTGTGGAAACGGGAGTACATAACATTTTTGTGAGTACACACCGTTTATACATGAGGCACCTGAACTGGAAGAGAGAGACTAACCTGCTTTCCTATCTGCTTCCATGTTTCTACTGTTTCCCTGATGCTGGCCTCCCCTCCTTCATGTTAAGATTTTAAGATTTGTTAAAAGCAAATTTACTTTTATTATGATCTGTGTCATTAAAGAAGTTCTTTCTCTTCAAATAACTGTTCTCTCTAATTTTCAGTTTTAACACTTAGACACTATGAAGATACTACATGTGCTGCATCTAAAATGAATTGAAATCTAAGTAATAAATATTGATCTTATGTTTTTTATTTTATATATGGGTAGTCCATTTGGTCTAGTATAATAACACTCATCTGCTGCCATTTCCTTATAGCAGCATTTTTATTTGACCTTCATTTCTGGTTTGCATTTTGAGACTTGATAATTAGCCACTTGTTGTTTTTCTCATTTTGACCCTAGCCCATTTAGACTACATTTTTTTGCAATTTTGCTGCTTACTTTACTCGCTACCACGTTGCCAGAAAGCTTTCAACATCTTTTTCTAAATTCTAAACCCACTTAGCTTTGGCAAGGTTATAAGGTTAGAGTTAGGGTTAGAATTTTTTCTATTTTTAATATAACCTGGTTCATAGTTGGGATTTTTTCTAGAATCATTTCCAATGATTAGACACAGCCCTGACACCCTTCTTGAGGTTCATCTGCAAGTTTCCAGTAGTCAGCTTTTTTCATAGAATCTCTGCTATAACCTAAGTGTTTGAAAAATGTTGCTTGATCCCCCAGGCCCATTACTATGTTTCATCCTCTGGGATGGTAAATAATGGGACAATTGTCCATAAACAGCAAATCTGCCTGTTTCCCATCCTGGTGTAAGGCAGAAATTTTTCCTACTCTAGGATGAGTACAGTACTTCCATCATCTTGAGATGATAACCTCTTAATACAGGCCATGAAAAAGCTCTGCTAATTATTTGATGACAAAGTAAACTCAAAAACCAGCACATTTATGTCAGACAGATCCAAGGTGACTAAAACTGTCAGAATCTTATTTAATTTTTGGATATTCAAGCTTAGAGCTAAATGAAACTGACAAGAATTCTAACTTATATTCACAATTTAAAAGTAGTTGTTCCAACAGCAAATCTGTACTGCAAATTCAGAAACACATTTTGCAGAAGCCCCATTATTTTAAAATATGATATTCAATAGTAAGCCATACAATTACAGGAAAAGGTTAAGGTCACAAGCCCGGAGAGCATTCAATATGCACTAATGCATACATCAAACACCACTTCTTGAGGAGCTTTCTCTGTGGAAATGCCAGCTTCAAATAAATATTAATAACCCCATTGAAAATCCTGTGTACGGTTTCCTTAAGCATTTGAAAAGTATTTACTTTCAGCACGTAAAGCTGTTTCCATATTTGAAAGATTATTTTAAAAGATCAGATTAAATGAAGAAAAAGATATTTTGTTAACCTGTATCCTTTTCTTTAGTGCCCCTTCCACTGCCATCTAAAGCAGAAATGAAAGCATCGCTTACATGTTTCATGTCGTCACAAACACAGATATTTCAAATTTGACCTTTTCACTGTCATCTTAAGAAAAACTCTCATATTAATCCTGTGGGTTTATGGGATTGGTTTTAGTTTGTATTTTCAATACTATGATTAGAATCACCTTTCCTGTACCCTTAATAGAGTTTGAGAATTTATTTATTTTGTGAAAATGCTCAAGTGCCTCAACATATTAAGGAGCCAATTAGTAAATATCTTGTAAAGGAAGCATATATCAACCATCTTATCTAAGACTCATACTGGGACCCTCTATAAGCATTATACAGTATTTATAAAGTATTCACCCCCTCGAATGTTTTCATGTTTTACTGTTAGGCAACACAGAACCACAATGGATTTAATTTGGCTTTTTGATGCTAACCAATCGAAAAAGACACTTCAATGTAAAAATGAAAAACGATTTCTGCAAAGTGGTCTAAATTAATCCTCATGCAAACATAAAATATGAAATAATTGATTGCATAAGTGATCATCGCCATTAAAATGACCCACCTGGTGTAGCCACTTGCTTTAAGATATCACAGAATTAGTTCATTTCCACTGTGGTGAGCTGCACTCCTTCCTCGGTGATGTCTTCCATATTATATAAGAGTAAATAAGTGCTGAGAGTCCTCACACTAGCATCAGCTTGCCCCTCTGAGGACTTAACACAGTTGGTAGACATATTCCAATTTTTTAAGGATTACTTTTGAACCAACTACGATTGTGTTGATTATGATTTTTAAGTCCAAAAGTGAGTAACTTATTCAGCTAAAAAATCTCTTCAAAAGTGTGTGGGGGTTTATGACAGAGCTGTCACTATTATTGGGTCAATAGACAACATACACATAGTGAAACTGAAATGTTGCATACAATTACATTTCTGGCAAAATGTAATCAATTTGCATAATCATTACATTTTGACATTTACATTTACAAAAAAATAAAAAACTGACTTTAAAAAGAGACCCCCTTCATACTTTCACGAACGGCTATTTCTGGCTCTGTGGTATTTCACACCATAACTGTCTCCTTTGAATCCTTATTGAAATCTAAAAAAAGTGTTACAATTTCTATTATTATAGCAGAACATTCTCCAAACCTTCTAATCCAATTCAGGGTGCACAGCCTTGCCTGGCAGCACTAGGCAGGAAACAACCTGTTTAAAATGCCAGTTCATTGCAGGGCTCACTTACACACATCACCACTCTCACACAGAACCACTTTGGAGTCACCAATACACCTAACCTGTGTTGTTTGATGATAACGAAGAAAAACTCACACAGCTACAGTGAAAACATTCAAACTCCAACAACATTGCGGTGTAGAAATTAGTCCTAGTATACTGATCCCTTGTAGCAGCTCAAACTCAAAAACAGACCTTGATTTCAAAAACAGACCTGAAAACACAAGTAAGCTTCAAAAAAATTAAGTAAGTCTGGCCCTGAATTTTCAGAAGCAGGTCTGTGCCCTGCACAGTCGCAAAAAAAAAAAAGATTTGTGCAAATCTCAAATAAGGGAAAGGGGAGCTTATAAATACCTCTGGCCCCCGAAAAAAGAGGTGAATTCTTTATTGAGATAAATGATTTAATATAGAAAATATTCCAAAACAAACCAAAAATTTCAGCATAGGACAAAGTTAAAAAATTCAAAAAATACCTCAAAAAATAATTTAATGATGTGGAAGGAAAATAATTCCAAAACGAACAAATCCAAATCTGTTGAATCAAGCAAACTAAAAAAAAAACAAGAGCAATATTTCAAATCTGAAATAAAATCTCAAATAAACCAAATAAGAACTTAAATGAGGTGAATCCAAACAAATGGAACCAAAAACGCAAGCAAAGAGTTAATTCGTCAGCAAAAAGCTGAGACTTCACTAGTCATAACTAGAGCTCAGTATCAGGGGGCCCTGTCCCCTTGGCTCAATATATAAAAAGCAAGGAGCATAAACTTAAATTATGATGACAAAATGTGAAAATGAAAATAAATAACAAAAAATAACAAACACCTGGATTTAACAAAAACTTTAAAATATAAAAAAGGAAAATTTTTAGATAAAAAATAATAAGATAATTATCCACTGTGCTTTCCTGAATATCATTTTAGTTTATTCAAAGATGTGTTTTCATTACATTTGTCATATTTTGTACTTTTCAGCCATCTTTAAGAAAATTATTTATTGAGTAAAGGGCTGGTTGGTGCCCAGCCCAGGATTTGTTTCCTGCCTTGTGCCCTGTGTTGGCTGGGATTGGTTCCAGCAGCCCCCTGTGACCCTGTAGTTAGGATATAGCGGGTTGGCTAATGGATGGATGGATGGATGGAGTAAAGGGCTTTAAAAGTATTTGCCTGTGTTCTCTCTGACAACTTAGCATTTCCCCCTTATGTTTATGTGGTTACTTTTAAAGAGTCAGATATTCTTCCATAGTCTGTATGGTTTTGGAAATCACATATAGTATAATCAATTCTGCATTTCAGGATGGATATGTTTCACATACGGGGTGGCGTGATGATCAGATGGCTCATGTCTTTGTCGTACATGATTACTGCATGACCCTCTCCAGTCATTGTCTGCGTTGACCTCTTATGTCCACATGCTTTTTTCTGGTGACTCTAGTCCCTCCTCACATCCTAAAGATTGGTGGCAATAAAGTAAGTGCTCCTGGGATAGGCCTGTTGTACCAAAGTACAAAATAGATCCTAACAACATGAGATGTCATACTTTATATGTTAAAAATGCAGTCTTTGACCAAGTAAAGTCCTGAGAACAGCATTCTTCACTTAGATTGCATTCACTTGTGTCAAGCATTATTTACTACACTGTTCATTACAATTCCTCCTATAAACATACAAAAACATATAACGAAATGAGGTGGTTATTTTTGAACAATATGATAATTTCAAAGCAGAAGGAGGAATAATGTCATAGATTGTTTTCTCCACATCCTTTCCCAACAGACTAAACTCTTAAACTGCTTACATGCAATTTTCCCGTTTAATCCAAACCAGGGTCAAGAGGGGTGCTGGAGTCTGGAGTCTTGCATAGGATACAAGACTGGAGAGGGCACCAGTCTATCACACCCACACACCAAACAAACATTTGGGCCAATGTAACTTCACCCATTCACCTAACTAGTGTGACTTGATCAGTGGCACCCAGATGAAACCTACACATGCGCGGGAGAATATCCAAACTTTATGCTGGGACAATCCTGGTGTCCTTACTGCGAGACAGCAGTGCTACTACTCTGCCTCTGTGTAGCCCCTCTGCTTACGTGTAACATAAGATAAAAGGTTGTGACCTGTTTTCTAACCTCAGACCTCACACATCCCTCCATATGAAATAACAAGAAAATGAGGAAGTAATGAAATATTTAGTTGACATTTATACTTTTGTGAATGTCAAATCTATAATCAAATATATCTGTGTCTGATGCCTGCTTGCTTTTCAGGTTTGAAATTAATTTGATGTGTGACCGAGATGACCGCATCGCATTTCATTTTAACCCTCGTTTCTCGGAATCAGACATTGTCTGCAATTCATATGTGTCAAATCGCTGGGGTCAAGAAGAACGCTCCAATAATTTCCCCTTTGGAGCTGAAGAGCCATTTCAGGTACAGATAAGTAGAGAATTCCTTGTTTGAAAGCAAGTGTGTATTTTCATATAGGCACTGATGAAAAGATTCTGTTTTACTCAGTTGCAAATTAGATTTGGATTATTTCTAGGTTGTCGTTCTTTTATAGCGTCAGCCCACAATACTTTTAAAAATGTATTTATTTTGAAACCACAAAAATCCTTCAGTCCTGAAGACTGCACTTCTCTGCAAAAAAGAAAAAAAAAGCATAAGCAAATCTAAATCAGCCCCTGAAGTAATTCCACCACAGAAGGAAAAGCTCCATAAAGGGCAGGTAATCAGCAAACTGGAAAATCCATCTCACACAAGACCTCTGTGTGTTTAAGAGCATTTTCAAAATTCATGAAAATGAAAATCTTTTACAGACTTTCAAGTGGCTTAAATCCAACTATTAATTTTCTAGTGTGTTCACTCCAGCTCAGGTTTATCAGAGTAAGGGATCATCAGGTGCAAGGCAGAAACCAACGCCAGATGAAGCCCTGGTGTACTCACACACACACACACACAGCAAGTAAACATATAATGTTTTCACTAATTATATGCCGTGTCAAGGAAAAGGTACCTTTAAAATATTATTTAAAACAGTTTCATTGCTTGGTTACCACAGACAACATTAATAACATACTTTATACTTAATATTTTGGCATTAAAATATGGAAAGCACACACCTGTTCATATAAATATATAGTTTATATTCTAGGTGACACAGATAGTGATAAATTGTGAAATAATTGTTTGGCACTTAAATCTAAGTGCAGAACTTCACTCTAAGCTTGTTTTAATTGTTGCAAAGCTGCTTTGACCTGGAAAGCAAACTACTTTAAAATAGTAGCTGCATGATGGAGAGAAATAATCTAATATTCTACTCTAACTGCTTATTTATGAAGACAAATAGAATATATATGTGTCAGACAGAAAGTAAGTAGAAACATAAGTTATAACAGTTCAAAACCTTTGCCACAAGGAGGCCACACTGCCTTCCCATACCATGTACTGTGTATTCTATCCACCTGTCTGTTTGTGTGTCCTTCTGGTTGCTGCGTCTCTGTCATTCTAAAAAATGGTGGATCTCAAACATTTTTAGTAATAAAATGCAATTCATTTGTCATTCCAACAGATGGCACATCACAAACGCTAACCCTCCTTTTATAATCACATTCCAAATGGCATATAATAGAGACATATGCATTGCATGGTGTACTGCTAACATTAGGTCTTCATTGATTAGTAAGATTTCAGCCCGTCTTAGACAGGTAATCCAGGTAGTACTGCATAGAGATGTAGACTGAATGTGCTAAGCTGGTCAAGGAATGCCCAAAGGACATCACATTTCTGGAATTGAAAAAGGCAGGGAAAATTCCAGGCTGGCTACTTTTATTTTTAAGATAGAGAAACACACTGGCACAATGGGGAGCCCTTTGTAAAGTATCTATCTATCTATCTATCTATCTATCTATCTATCTATCTATCTATCTATCTATCTATCTATCTATCTATCTGTGTCTTTAAACTATAGCTAGTTATCTAATAATTAAACTTTTCTGTAATTAATATTTCTTATATTTCTTATTTTAAACAGGCAATTCATATAAAATACTATTTTGTAATTTAAAGTAGTGCCTAATGTACTGTACATTGTTTTTACTTTATATACCCATGCACACTGCATAGTAACACAAAGAGATAATCTGTGAATGTTACTATTAGTGGTAGTGTGGCAGGCTGTGTGGTGTGCATACTCCAGTGTTACTTAAACTAAAAATTGCTTACCTTGACCAACATCCTTTCCATTTCTGCAAGAAACCTCTTACATTTATTGAAATAAAAATAATAAATAAAGAAGAACAAATCAATATTACATGTAATAACCAATTGATACTGTATAATATTCTGATTGCTACCAATACATACAAAATATTCATAGGTGATAATAAGAAAAGAAATTAAATAAAAATAGTCCTGGAAGAAGAGAGGTACTAAAAAGAGCTTGACAAGGAAAGAGGTAGAGAAGGTGTTAAATAGAAGGGCTCAGTGTAGTACTGTAGTGGGAGGTGGACCAGCCACTCCATTAGTTAGGCAGGGTCATCTCAGGAAGGCCCAGGATGGCATAAACAAGTTATTATTTTGCGATTTGTAATTTGTTCTTTTTCCAGTAACACCCCTTGTATTTTTACATTATTACAAGAATTTTTACATTACATTATTATAACAACTGAGTTGAGTTTGCCAGAAACATTTTAATAATACATTATTGAGACAAGTTTGCTACTTATTTCATTTTTTCACTACAGTGTCATCTACATGTCTACATGACCATCATCATCAAGTCCTTCCATGAGAACCCTAAATACAAAGAGGACTGTTTTTATTTATGTTAGGTAGAATGCCCAGAGGGGGCTGGGTGGTCTCATGGTATGGAACCCCTGCAGATTTTATTTTTTCTCTCCAGCCGCCTGGAGTTTTTTTTTTGTTTGTTTGTTTTTTCTGTCCTCCCTGGCCATCGTACCTTACTCTTATTCTATATTAATTAGTGTTGTCTTATTTTAATTCTTACTTTGTCTTTTTCTTTTCTCTTTTTTTCATCATGTAAAGCACTTTGAGCTACATCATTTGTATGAAAATGTGCTATATAAATAAATGTTGTTGTTGTATCTGCTTGACAGGTGTTATACGGGCAGTGTTCTTAATGCACTTAATGTAGAGACACCACTGGTAATAAACCTGTACCTTTGTATATATTGGTCTACTTGTTCTTAGTTTAAAAAGTTTAAAAGTGCCGCCATTGCCCACAATTCCTCAATGCACTATCATCATTGTTGCTGATCTTTCTATTTCTGTAGTGTCATGAGCAAATTTGATAATATGTATTTAAATGAAAAATGCAAGTATCAAAAAACAACACATTGATTAGTTTATGGGACAGTCTTACTATAGTCATTACACAGTTAGACTTTAAGAATACTCTGCTGCATTACAAATGTCTTTTGTGTTTTAGGTTGAAATTTACTCTGACAATGAAAACTTCCATGTTTTTATTGATGATTCCAAAATTCTGAAGTACAAGCACCGATTAGAAGATCTGAAAACAGTCACCAAAGTGCAAGTGACACACGACATCAATATCTCCTCTGTGGAAATCACAAAGAAACCGTACTATTAAGACTTCCAAAGATGGGATGGATGGGAGTTAATGTTAAGTTGTCAAGCAGACTTTGCTGATCAGTTTTGGAGTCTATCAGTGTTTGCACTTTTGCCGTTAGATTTTTTGAAGCAGACCTGAGTACTGAAGTGGAATGGAGGTTAGTCAAATCACTTGCACAGAGAGCACTCCTGCTAAGAGCTTCCATGAATCCATTTTTGCTGTGGAAAAGGTTGAATGTATTGAGAGACGGCTGATGAAAATATTTCAAAATAAAGTGCAATAAAAATATTTGATTTGTTCTTGGTTACACTTAAATAATATAATTTTCTTCAGACTGTTTTTACATATCAGTTAGAAAACATTTCACAGATTTAACAGCACAAAAGGTGCTACTGTATATGATTAAATATAAGACACAACAGTACATTGAGTTACACAGTGCAGTGCCAGTTATTGACTACTAGCTGGCTCTGGGGTCCCTCTTTCCAATTCTTATTTTTAGCTGAGGTGAGTGTCCTGCAAAAAGGGAGCAGTTTTGTTTCTTTCATGGTGATCACTTGGTGTTGGTCAAAGATGTAGAAAATAATACCTGAATCAGCTCTGCACTCGCTGGTCAGAATAACAAAGATGGAAATTGAACTCAGTGTTGACACTGCCCTGGACCGTTTTTTTCAGCTGATTGCCTCATTCCCTCATATTATATCTTGAATGTCTGTGCTCTATTGGGACAAAGGTTTCACTTGCAAAAAGTCCAGTTTTTGCATACTCTGAGACTGAGGTACTGACACTTACATAGCTTTGGTAATTCTGTACTCCTCTAATTTTAAATTAAATTGAAGACACTACAGGGCGGCACGGTGGCGCAGTGGTAGTGCTGCTGCCTCGCAGTTAGGAGACCTGGGTTCACTTCCCAGGTCCTCCCTGTGTGGAGGTTGCATGTTCTCCCCGTGTCTGCATGGGTTTCTTCCGGGCGCTCCGGTTTCCTCCCACAATCCAAAGACATGCAGGTTAGTTGGATTGGCGATTCTAAATTGGCCATAGTGTGTGCTTGGTGTTTGTGTGTGTCCTGCGGTGGCTTGGCACCCTGCCCAGGATTGGTTCCTGCCTTGTGCCCTGTGTTGGCTGGGATTGGCTCCAGCAGACCCCCATGACCCTGTGTTCGGATTCAGCGGGTTAGAAAATGGATGGATGAAGACACTACATTATTACATTGCCAAACCTTTGATCCAATTTATGGTCACCAATGGTCTTCAACACAAGGAAGAAATCAGAACTGGACTGGGTTGCCACAGACTATTTGGAATCACTAGTTATCCCAACAGGAGTGTCCTTGGAATTTATGTCTTTGTGTGGTGGGCTGGCAGCCTGCCCAGGGTTTGTTTCCTGCCTTGCACCCTGTGTTTTGGGCGGGATTGGCTCCGGCAGACCCCCGTGACCCTGTAGTTAGAATATAGCGGGTCGGATAATGGATGGATGGATTTATGTCTTTGGGAGGTGAGGGAAGAGCTAGTATACCCAGATAAAAGCCCATGAAGACACAAAGAAAGTGTGAAAGCTTCACAGATAGGAAATTGACTTAGACCTTAGTACAGAACTGCCAACCTACTATAGCAAATAAAATATTACATATGGCAATATTACAATATGTGTAGCATGTTCCATTGTTGCATAATCTTATTACAGAGAGAAATAATATAGTTTATATTACTCTATTAGACAACCTTATTCCAAATGAAAATATTAATTAAAAAGCACATATTACCTTATTATGATATCTGGTAATATTTATTATAAGGCACATGTTATATATAAAGTATGTGTGTCTGTCTGTTCGGCCCGGAAGTGTGAGGCTACAGCATGAAGCTCAAAGAAAGCTACTCTGTCACCAAAGTGAAACCACCGAGAAAAGAGAAACTCGCTTAGCCGCTGATAGAGCACGTCAGCAACACGAAAAAAGACCCTCGCTTAGCCGCTAATACACAACCGATGCGATTGAGTGATTGAAGTGCCAGAATCCATGGTTTCTAAGAACCCGGGCTTTTTACAGCATGGGCTTACACAGCTAGTACAACATAATTACATTTGTACAGTAAATTGTATTATAACAGAAAATATACCTTAGCTTTTTACATAAACATGCTAAATGTGGTAAAGTCGCATAGAACAAGCTTTTGCTTTATTGTATAACTTTTTTACATTGGTGATATGTACTATATAGTATATCTTCACTTAGAATGTAACCTTTTTGTGTATGATAATAGCATGCAAATCACACCTTCTCTCATTACTTAACCATATATAAATGTAAACTTCTCTGACCCTCATTACATATAGTAGTATAGCATATAAGGCACAGTAAACCTTTACTCATTGCATAACCTGATTACATATGATAAAATTAAGAACAAACAACACATACCTATATTACATTCAGTTTTAAATGCATCATCTCTTACTACATATGGTAAAATTACATTTAAATCCTATTAAATACAAATCTGTTGAATAACATACAGTATGGGGCATATTACTGTCACATTTTAGTGGAGGTGTCCATCATAACAAACCAGTTGTTAATAGTCCATAAACATTATATTAAATGTGTTGATATCAATAACAAATCATCATTAAAATCTAATAAAAGACTCTTATTTTTCATATTTTTATATAATTTTAAAAGGGTTATGCAAAATGCAGATTGTGAATAGCAGCTTCTAACAGACAGCTAAGCTGAAACCTTAAGCATTTCACCATGTCACATCATCATTTTACATAGCACATATTTAAGGTACTTCCTATCCTAATACATGACCCAGCTTATCCTCAGTTATGTCTATCCATTTTCATACCTTTGAATTTCTGACCGTGGTGCTGCAGATCCCACATCACTCTTGGCGGCAGTGGGAGCAAAGCAAGGCCTGTCCAGAAGAAAACACCATCTTATTACAGGTCATTTACAGACACAGATTCACCCGAAAATCTATCTTACACTATAAGAAGCAATTTGAAGAAAACCGATCCAAAGAATAGAAAAGGTCACAGAGAACGTGCCCCAGTCAAGGATCTGGACCAGGGTGCAAGTGTTACACTCAAAACTTTGTGAGATCATTAGTGTTGAATCGTGTAAGTGTTCTTTTAACATCAACAGAACTGACTGGTGTTTTACTGTGCACTGTCTTAATTGAAAACGTAACAGAACTTCCATTCATTTTCAGAAGCTATTTTGACCAGGCCAAAGTTACATGGTGTTGGTGTGTATACAGTAATTAATAACATTATTAATAGAAATACTATGCTATTTGTATGATGTCTTCTTCTCAAACCAGGTTCACAATAAAAAGCAATAAAACATATTAAACCAACAATGAAACAACAGTAACATTCATCCATCCATCCATTTTCCAACCCGCTGAATCCGAACACAGGGTCACGGGGGTCTGCTGGAGCCAATCCCCAATTGGCTGGAGCAAATTATTTGATCTGTAACAGAACAGATCAAATAAAAAAATATTATTGACAAAACTTAAAAACATCTACGCAAGATAGCCAAAATACAAAAAGCACAAAGGTATACAGACAAGAAAAGCACTAGTAGAAAACTCTGCCGTATTCTTATAGGGGGCATATATATTGCCACACATGATTACTGTGCTTCATGTGAAAAAGCAAGTAAACCAAACTTTGAGGCAATGATAATAATGAATGTAAAATATTAATGCACACTGATTTTAAAAAGATAATTGTACAATCAATGTTTAGTCATTATTTTAATGAAAGCACTTAGGTGCTGCATTTTGATAACAATTTTTCAAATATTGAAGCTTGCCTTAAATCAAGAAAAACCTTTCCAAGCCAAGAGGGTTGGGCTGGATTATGATAAGGGCATGATGGCTTTCAGAGAGTCTATCAAAGTGGTGTAGGACACCTTACACCTCATTTTCAGGTAATTCACTGCATGTTATAGTTAATATTTTCAAGCAGTATTGCATTTTGAACACTTAGCAAATTCAATTATCAAATAAGTAAATGTTAGAGGTGGGCTGGGCCATAATAGGGCAATGCTTTTCATTGTCATATATGATGCCCTGAAAACAAATATTGGAAAAAAATGTTTAATATTAAACTTTTGCAAGCATTTATATGCTAAACTCCATCTTTACAGAACACTACTTTACCCATTGTGGAAGCCAGCCCGGACACAGACAGGCGGACAGCGATGGTTCAACCCACACATGTATATTATACATTATTTATATTTACAGGTGCCACACACAACCCCAAAACTTCTCCAAAGTCCAGACCCTCACACAATGCCTCTTCGTACTTCAGGCCGCCTCCACTGCTCTCCTCCAAGACTTTGTCCTCTGCACTCCTGACTCCAGCCAATGAATGGAGGGAGACGGCCCCTTTTATACACACCCAGATGTGCTCCAGGTGCCTCCCGATTAGCTTCCACCGACACTTCACAGTGAGGCAGAAGTACCGGCTGTGCACCCGGAAGCACTCTTGGTGTCCCTGGTCGTCTTCCCCCCAGCACTTCCAGGTGGGACAGAAGTGCTGATTACCAGGGCTCTCCAGGCATTGTGGCGCCCCCTGGCGGTGACCACGGGCCTCTATAGGGTTGAGGTTCTATGCTCTGTTCCCATGGCCCCTAAAGCCACCAGGGCGGTCACCCTCTCAAGGTCTGGAGGAGGCGCAATCCCTGCTCTGGTTCTTCTGGGCTGGGTACCACCCCCAGCCGCTTGCCACACCATAAAGAATATATAAAACTTCACGTAGAAGATAACTGCAAATATAGCAGAAAGTATAGTGGTCCAATGAGACTAAAGTAGAACTTTCTGCCTGGAAAACGAAGTGATATGTATGGTTTAAATCTAATACTGTCCATCTGCTAGATAACACCATGCCAACTGCAAAATGTGGTAGTAACAACATCATATTGTGTAGATGCTCTTCAACAGAGACTGACATTCTCATCTGAAATGATGGAAAGATGAAGGCTGCACAGTACAGACAGATCTTGGAAAGAAAAATTGGTCCCCTCTCCCAGAAAGGTTAAAAAGTTAAAGGAGTTTAACTTCCACCAGAATGATGACTGAAAGCACACTACCAAAGCAGATATGAAGTGGCTTTAAATGGATAAAAATGATGTACTTGAGTGGCCTGAGTCAAAGTTCTGACCTTAAACCCCCACTGAGCATGTGTAGTGAGACCTAAAGACTGCTGTCCACCAGAGCTCCTCAACCTACCTGGCACAGCCTGAGCAATTTTGCAAGAAGGAATAAACAAATATTTGCTCCCATGTCTGTAGTACTAGGGTGTTGTACCGTGTTAGCGATTATAAATGTAGTGAAAAGTCAAGCAAAATGACACCTTTTATTGGCTAAAAGGTGTCATTTTTCTTGGCTTTTCACTACATTTAAACTCACAAAAAGACTACTTGGTGTAATAACTAGAAGATGTGGTTCAAACAAGTACTAAACAGAAAGGATGAATACTTACAAAGTGACATTTATCCATCCATCCAACCTGCTATATCCAAACACAGGGTCACGGGGGTCTGCCAGAGCCAATCCCAGCCAACATAGGGTGCAAGGCAGAAAGCAAACCCCGGGCAGAGGGCCAGCCCACTGCAGGGCACACACTAGGGACAATTTAGGATCACCAATGCACCTAACCTGCATGTCTTTGGACTGTGGGAGGAAACCGGAGCACCCGGAGGAAACCCAGGCAGACACGGGGAGAACATGCAAACTCCACACAGGGAGGACCCGGGAAGCGAACCCAGGCCTCCTTACTGCGAGGCAGCAGCGCTACCCACTAAGCCACCATGCCGCCAAGTGACATTTAATTTTTTTAAATTTAATTTTATAATGGTTTAGAATCTTTTTTGACATCCAAGGGATACTTTCCAGGCTCATCAGACTTAAGCACTACCATGCTGGTGCACAAGGGGGCACTGTCACTGGCAGTATTGTTTCTGTTTCCACCTATAGATTTGAGAAGACACCCAATGAGATCAACTGACTCTGTCTGTTCCAGTGCAAGGACTGGAAGACCGAGACACTTCTTAAAGGTGATGATGGGAAAGTGCAGACCGCCGGATGAAGATCCTACTTACAGCCTGACCGTACTTCAAAGCTACCTTGGCATTTGTTTGTTTGGAAGCCCTACAGCTTAATAACTGTTTCTTTTTTCTTTTGTCCTTGTTTAAACCATTGTGCACTTGTTTAATATACCTTGCTGGTACAATTTTTCAAAGGAGCATCTCGGTTGGCACCCCAACATTTTTTTGCAATGTATGTTACTTATAAGTATATAAAAAATCGTTTATTTGACAGAACTCAACCATGAAAGACTTTGAAGTAGTAGGTGAAGAGACTGGTAGCCAAAGCAGCTGATAAAGAGCAGGACTGCAGCGCTCCACATCTTTATGTTGAAATTGTATGAGAACTCTCGTAGCCAGGTTTACAATAAAGTGCAGTCTTGTGAGTGTCTTAGCAGCAACAGCATCAGCAATGTGCCCGTGTATTTACACACGCACACTCAGACACACACACAAGTCCTGGAGGAAACCCACAAAACATGGGGAAAACAAGCAAACTCGTCACAGAGGGTATCCCAGTCAGGATTCACACCAAGATCTGAGAGCTTTGAAGCAATAATGCTGCTCCTCTGCCACTAAGCCCTGCCTAATACAACAAGGAAATGGCTTTTAGTATTTTAATCATAGTTCAACTAACCAGGATACACATACTGTATATTTAAATACAGGACATAATGGGATGCATATTATTATAAGTACACCAGGATGTAAGATCTTATGAAAAAGACCTTCTGTGTTGTTTTCACTGTTATTTTAATCTAAATATTATTCAATGCAAAATGATTAAATATACAGTAACTTGCACTTATTTTGATTCATTTGACTGCACAAGACTACATGCTGTAAGAAAAGAAATGCTCTTTGTGACTTCAGGCTCTGTCTTATGCAATGTTTTTCAGGGTACCTGGCCAACGAGGACAATAAACCTACTCAGTCAGCAATAATGCTTTCTAAATTTACACTCCCATGGGATTCAAAAAAAAAAAAAGATGATCACCTTAGGTCTGTTACATAATTGTGCCCCCACTGGGAGCATCCAGAGCACGTCATTTTATTTTGGAGATAGAATTCCACGAACATGGCTTCAGAGATATCTCCTCTGTGTAAAGAAGACCAAAATCACTTTCAAGCAATCCTTATTATTTAGGGCACAACTTACAGACAGTACTGCTTTGCATATTAAACCGTTTACTTTATTTTTAGATTGCGCTTTTCCATGATATCAAGTTTAATTTGGGTGTTTTTTTTTAAATCACTCTTTGTGAAAATGGAGTGCAAGATCTGTCAACATGGTTGCGTCTTGTGAAAATGCTGGCCCTATACAATACAATACCATTTATTTTTATATAGCCCAAAATCACACAAGAAGTGCCGCAATGGGCTTTAACAGGCCCTGCCTCTTGACAGCCCCCAAGCCTTGACTCTCTAAAAAAACAAGAAAAAACTCCAAAAATAAAAAAAAAAACCCTAGTAGGGAAAAAAATGGCAGAGACCTTGGGAAAGGCAGTTCAAAGAGAGACCCCTTTGTAGGTAGATTGGGCATGCAGTGGGCATCAAAAAGAAGGTGGCAATACAATACAATACACAGAACAGAACACAAGTAATCCTCAATACAGTAATAGTAAAATAAAAATATTACAAGTACAGAGCAGAATTTAACAGTAGATGATATCACATAATATGATTTGAATTTGTTTAGAGTCCTGGAGACCTCTCGACATCAAGCTGCCTCCTCCAGCTGGCCAAGCCACAACTGAGATAGTCCTTAAGTGATGTCTTCTGTTTTGGTGCTTTGTTCTTTTATGGTGAAAGAAGCACGCGAGGCAGGTGTGGAGGCAAAGCTTTGATGGTGTCACACGTCCTGCAGTTGTCTTTCTGGCAGTGAGCCGCTTTGCAACATCCCTCTACTTCCCCAGGACCCTTTTACCTTCAAACCCCGGAAGAGTCAAAATGTCAGGACGCACTCAGAAATGTTCATTTTTTTAAAAGAAATTTGTACTTTTTTATCAAGATAACATTAAATTATATTACATCACTAGTGCTGCTAATGGCTATTACTGCTTGAAATAACGGATTGTTCATTTTTATTCACGTGTAGCTTCAATGCCCCATTTTTAGCAGCCATTCCTTCAGTGCCCTAATGGTCAACTCTCTAGGCTTATCCATAATTAGTCTTGTTCACATGCTAATTGGTTATTAGGGAAACCTGTGTAATTCCAGGATGCTGAGTTTCAAGGAATAAGCCAAATAAAAAGAAAAGGTTAAAATGGGCAAATGAATACAGATATTGGACAGAATATGACTGGAGAAGCATATTATGATCAGCATCCTGGATTTGGCTTTTCTCTATTGCAGATGACACTGGTATTTGGTGTGTATGTAAGAAAGAAGCCATCTGAGGACCTGTAAGGTGTTTGCTTTCTCACATTACATAATCTGATGTGCTTATCCTCTTATGCCCCTTCTTTTACGCTCTTTTTTCAAGGCAGTAAAAAACACCTTTGTGTGAAATCTTCACTTTTCTTGACAATCTATGGCATGGAATAGCCTTTGCACATAGCACATTGAATGTATGTTCTCAATATTAAATTGAAAGCTATCACACATATTATACATGTAAAAAAGGCACACATTATATATCAAGTAACCTGGCATAAGGTATCTAACTACTGAAGTCTCTATTTTTAGCCACATGAAAGGTCTCACTGACTACATGTTTTGGAATATTTTGGCTAAACAGTCATATAAATACACATACTAGATATAGTATATATAAAACAAATGTTTAAAGCTATCAGGAAAAGTGTGGTTTAAACAATAAACATGGAGGGGATCATGTTGCCTTGAATATTTTGGTTTAAACTAAAAGTAAGCTATTCATTACACATACACACACACACACACACATATGTATAAAGCACATAAAATGTTTCCTGGCAGACTGTACTTATAAATAAGACAGTTCAGTGCCTAAGCCACTAGAGGGCCATACTGAACACATATTCCTTTGACCTTACGTACTGTATAAAGCAAGTAAACATATAATCAAGGAAAAGGTACCTTTAAAATATTATTTAAAAACAGTTTAATTGCTTGATTACCACAGACAATATTAATGACATATACTTAATATGTTGGCATTAAAATATTGAAAGCACACACCTGTTCATATAAATATATAGTGCATATTTTAGATGACACAGATAGTGATAAATTGTGAAATAATTGTCTGGCACTTAAATCTAAGTGCAGAACTTCCCTCTAAGCTTGCTTTAATTGTTGCTAAGCTGCTATGATCTGGAAAGCAAACTACTTTAAAATAGTAGCTGCCTGATGGAGAGAAATAATCTTATCTTCTACTCTAACTGCTTATTTATGAAGACAAATAGATTATATATGTGTCAGACAGAAAGTAAGTAGAAACATAAGTTATAACAGTTCAAAACCTTTGCCACAAGGAGGCCACACTGCCTTCCCATACCGTGTACTGTGTATTCTATCCACCTGTCTGTTTGTGTGTCCTTCTGGCTGCTACGTCTCTGTCATTCCAAAAAATGGTGGATCACAAACATTTTTAGTAATAAAATGCAATTCATTTGTCATTCCAACAGATGGCACATCACAAACGCTAACCCTCCTTTAATAATCACATTCCAAATGGCATATAATGTAGACATATGCATTGCATGGTGTACTACTAACATTAGGTCTTCATTGATTAGTAAGATTTCAGCCCGTCTTAGACAGGTAATCCAGGTAGTACTGCATAGAGATGTAGACTGAATGTGCTAAGCTGGTCAAGGAATGCCCAAAGAAAATCACATTTCTGGAACTGAAAAAGGCAGGGAAAATTCCAGGCTGGCTACTTTTATTTTTAAGATAGAGAAACACACTGGCACAATGGGGAGCCCTTCCTTATCTATCTATCTATCTATCTATCTATCTATCTATCTATCTATCTATCTATCTATCTATCTATCTATCTATCTATCTATCTATCTAAGTTAATAGGGGCAATGGAGTACACAAAAGGGAGTATATAATGACACCTTGAGGGTATTTGGCTATAAAGATGGGCACTAGCCTCAAGATTTCAGCCCTGAGGTTCTCCTGAACAGATTGCTATAACCTTCATTTCTCCTCACCAAAGTGTAGTCTGGTTTTGTGCTTTATATTTAGCCATGATTGGGATTTGAATACAAGTTTCTGAATGGAGTCTGTACAATATCATGATGATAGTCTCCCATACCCCAAAGATTCTAAAATGGTCCTGTATAAGTGTACCCTGCAATGCTCTGGCTGCCAATTGTGAATTGGTTTCTGTCTTTTTCTAGGTGTCTCTAAGATGGGCACTGGCTTATTACAGGTATATGAACTGTGAATGTAGTGTCAAAGTAACACCGGTGGACAGAAGAACATGACAGTTTTTACCAGATACATATCTTCTAAAAGGCAATACTGCAAGCCTTTTTATTTTTGTTTTTTGTTTTTTTTTTCCATTTTGTTAATAACATGCTTAGCAAAAACATCACTATTGTGTCTCAGATAGGATGATTGCCATGTTTCTGCTTGGGGGCCCCTGAGGTTAATGGACATGCTCCAGAAGCCCAGCCAGCGTGAATTGAAAGAGCTCCATAGTGACCTTTACAGCTACAAGCTCAACATCTTAAATAATGACTCCAGGCAGCCGTTCTAAAAAGAAATGCATCTCCACCACAACTGCAGGTCTTAAGTTCACTCAAAATGTAGCTGCAGCCTGCTCCTCAGGCACCTCATTCACCCACCTGTATCGGGACAAGTCTAGCATTGGAAATAATGTCTGACCGGCTCATTGCACTCCTGAATAGTATTGAAAGCAGAGAAGTGATAAGTGGAAATGTAGGATTTCACTTTCGTATTTATCCTCCTTCTTCTGTCACATCAGAGCACAGACAATTAAATGTTATTTTATATAGTGCCTTACAAGTCAAGTCCTCACAAAACACAATTACCTTTGTCTTTGTTATGAATGTGTAAGGAGATGTTTTTTGTATTAAGTAAATTGTTCATCCAAGTAATAAACATTATGGCTTCTTTTACAATGTGTGATATAGTGGGTAACAGATAGCCACAGACAGACACAACACCAATGTCCAAAACACAGGTTTATTTGCACAACTATTTACAAGTAGTGGTTCCACACACTCACGCTTCCTCAGTCCTTTAATCTCTCTTTGGCTGCCTCCACTCCTCACTCGCAAGCTCCGTCTTCCTAATCCCAACTCCAGCTCCCTGAATGGAGTTAGGTCACCCCTTTTATCATGTCCCAGATGTGCTCCTGGTGCTTGGTGACTGTCTTCTGGCAGCACTTCCTGGTGTGATGGAAGTGTTGTCTTCCTGGGCTCAGGAACCATCCAGGCAGCCCCTTGATGGAAATCAGGGGAGCTGCCCTCTTCCATCCAGGGAAAATATTGCCCCTTTCCCGGTCCTTTCCTGATCCAGGCGTCCTGGTGGGGCAAGGTCCCTGGCCATCTGCTACTAGATGAACGAAGGCACTTTGAGGGCTTACTGGTTGAGCGTCTATTATCTATTTATTAGTCACTTATTTTCTTTTATGCAAACAAAACCTATGATATATAGTAGCACATATGCCATCGGTATTCATTATTGTGAAGTGCTGTCATTGGTGCTTTGTAAGTTTTAGAACCAATCAAGCAGAGTATCAGTAAATGTCTTCTTACAATGCCTTCAGAAATATTCAGACCCCTTCACTTTTTACACATTTTGTTATGTTGCAGTCTGAAATGACAAAGTGAAAACAGAATTGTAGAAATTTTTAAAAATTCATTAAAGATAAATAAAAAATGAAATATCACTTTGACACAAGTATGCAGATCTTTTGCACAGTACGTACATGACGCAGCTTTGGCAGCGATTCCAGCCTGAAATCTTCTTGGGTTTAACATAACAAGCTTTGCACATCTGGATTTGAGGACTTTCTGTTTTCCTTCTCTGCAGATCCTCTCCAGCTCTGTCAGGTTGGCGGACAGCTGTTTTACAGGACTCTCCAGAGATGTCTCTTTGGGTTGAAGTCCGGGCTCAAGCTCAGGCTCAGGCAACTCGAGGGCATGTCCCTAAACTACTCCTGTGTTTTTGCTTTGTACTTAAGTGTCATTGACTTCAAATGAGTGTCTCCTTATAATTCCAAAAGCTAAACTTAAAAGAAGTGGTGAGGCGGCCTTCTGCTGTTATGCACCCAAAATCTGGAATAGCCTGCCAATAGGAATTCGCCAGGTTAATACAGTAGAGCACTTTAAAACACTGCTGAAAACACATTACTTTAACATGGCCTTTTTATAACTTCAATTTAACTTAATCCTGATACTCTGTATGTTCAATTCATCATAATAACTATTCACAGTGGCTCCAAAATACATACTGACCCCAACTCTCTCTTCTGTTTCTTTTTCCGATTTCTTTGTGGTGGCGGCCTGCGCCACCACCACCTACTCAAAGCATCATGATGCTCCAACATTGATGGACTGAAAGCCAGAAGTCTACGTGACAATCATCATCAGGTCCTTCCATGAAAACCCTAAATACAAAGAGGACTGTTTGACTTATGTTAGGTAGATTGCCCAGAGGGGACTGGGCGGTCTCTTGGTCTGGAACCCCTACAGATTTTATTTTTTTCTCCAGCCTTTGGAGTTTTTTTGTTTTTTCTGTCCACCCTGGCCATCGGACCTTACTCTTATTCTATGTTAATTAATGTTGACTTATGTTTATCTTTTATTGTGTCTTATATTTTTCTATTCATTTTGTAAAGCACTTTGAGCTACATTTTTTTGTATGAATATGTGTTATATAAATAAATGTTGATTGATTGATTGATTGATTGTGCTATTGGAAGACGAGCCTTCAGTCCAGTGTGATGTCTAGAGCAGCGTTTCTCAACCTTTAAGTATTTGCGACCCGAGTTTTCATAACAGCTTTAATCGCGCCCCCCCAACATTTTTTTGAAATGTAGATGCATATTTTATTATACCTACACCTATCATTTATCTAACTCTAGATTTATTGTTCTAGTATCAGAATGTAGTTTAAGTTAATTTGTGTTGGTTTCAACAGATTTTTTTTTCATATTTTTGATTCTTGGTTTTTTTTTTTCACATCTTCGTGCCCCCCTTTTTGTTACTTCGCACCCCCCTTGGGGGGCCCGCCCCACAGATTGAGAACCACTGGTCTAGAGCACTCTGGAGCAGGTTTTCATTAAAGATACGGTATCTCTGTACTTTGCTCCATTCAGCTTTCCCTCAACCAGGTCCCCATCACTGAAAAACAGAACCACAGAATGAGCATGCCACCACAGAGCTATTGCACAAGTGATAAGTGGTGCTTGGTTTCCTCCAGACATGATACTAATTTTGGTTTTGTCAGATCCCAGAATCTCATTCCTCACCATCTGAGAGTCCTTAAGTGTCTTTTTGCAAACTCCAAGTGGGATTCCATCTCCCTTTTACTGAGGAGAGGCTTCTGTCTGGCCACTCTGTCCAACCAGCAAAGAATAATGATTGTGGGGAGCTGGGAAAGATGTCAAGGCCACTGTTAGGTTGGTTTGGTGTGACCCACTCTTCTCACCACCCCCACACTTACCAAAAAATAAATTACGAGATAATTGGCAAAAAGAGGACAAGGACTTGTTGAGGAGTGTTTCAAAATGAAAAGGCAAAAGCCATGACATGCTTAACTGCACAAAAGGGAGAAAGAGGAGGAGAGGCAAACTAAGAGGTATGAGCAATTCAGCCATTGTGTAAATTGTGTTTCTTTTATTGCCACAGTGTGATGGTGTTACTATTACGATTACCTCAAAAGTTAGCCTAATAAGCTTGCTATGCTAGATAAATGATGTGAAAAGTTAGCCTTCAGGCTGTTAGCTACCTGCTTGTACTTAGCTACCTGTATTTTCTTTTTTTATATGCATAACAATGCTATCTAGACAGCATAGACATCAGCTGTTTCTTTAGTGGTCAGAAAGGCTTCAAGATAAAGATCATACATTCAGCCTAAGGTTATTGTAAATTCATAATAATTATCTACAAGCTAAGTGTGCCTCCATGGCCATATTAATTCAGCAGAGAATATGCTCCAGGGTTTGATGATGTTTATATTCCTGATCATTCAATAGCTGCAATTTGTGACATGGATCAGTAATATTATGATGAAAAGTAACAGAGCAACTACTAAACTACTATAGACGATAGATAGATAGATAGATAGATAGATAGATAGATAGATAGATAGATAGATAGATAGATAAATATAATATAATATAATATAATATAATATAATATAATATAATATAATATAATATAATATAATATAATATGCATGTACTTTTGTGCTTTCCTGTTAAAGGCGATTGGAGTTTCTACAGGACCAACAATATGAACAGCATGTGCATCCCATGACTAGATAGACATGAATGGCACTCTATAAGGATAGATAAGTAATGTAACAGAAAGAGAGGACAATGATAAAAATACAGTGAGATAAAAAGAAAACATGTAATTATTGTGGAGTTATCTCTATAGTTCAAAACAGGACTGTCTTAAGATGGTGGAGCTTCCAGTTTTGGGCCCCTCTGACAGAACAAGGAGGGCCCAGGTGGATAAACACCGGAAGTGATGTCAGAGGTGTTCTAGTCGCCAATCAACTGGTCTACAGAGGGAGGAGGAGGAGAGAAAGGCATTAGGACACAGTGCCATCCCCTGGAGTAGCAGTCACTAGGGCCTTTCAACTGTCCCCTATGCTCACTTGTGTGACAATAGATAGATTTTTTGATTGATTGATTGATTGATTGATTGATATAGTGTTTGTCTAGACACACCAGCAGAGTGGTGGTTCTGACCCTAGGGATCTGCACTGCCGATTGTAAGGTTGAATCCCGTATATACCAGAAGTGACTCCACTCCATTGGGCCCTTAATCAAGGCCCTTTACCTGCTTCTTCCTGGGTATAACCTTAATCTGTATCCAGCCCTGCAAGCACGTCCTCCAATTTACAAGGAAAACTTGGGGTTGGTGGCAGGATTGGCATTCCAGGCACTGTAAAAAACCTCCGAATGTTCCAGTGTGGTGCTGAGGTGTCACCCATTGCACGGCTGTACTCGGGTCCCAATCCGGGTAGTTCTTCGTGTGGTGGGTGTGACAACATGCTTTCAGCACATGCTCCCAACCTCTTTCTTTCAAGACACTCAAAGCACTTCACATCGACAGCACTTGTGTTTTTAGCTCTCTCATTTTTGTCATTTCAGGTGTCAATCTTTAAGTTTTGTTAAATGTCAGTAGTGAAAGCCCTGCATTTATTGTGTTATATTTAAGTGATATCATATATAATGTACATGGTTTCAGAGATAATTCTATTCTTTAATTTTTTCTTGCATTCATATATTTTTAATTGTTTCAAGGCACCTGTTTAAGATATGTATTATTAATTCTATTATATTATTTATGATAACCCTGAGTATTCTTTGCACATGTTCAGTCTGCAATAACTTTGGCCTATATCTGTGTTTTTTTACTTTCATTATTTGTGCATTTATTTGTGCATGGTGTTTTTATTTTATTTGTATTTTATTTTTGTCAGAGATGAACCTTGTCTAAGCCTCCACATGGACTTCAACCATCACTTGCATAGCATTAGCTGCCTGATAGACGAACTTTAAGTAGCACCTATTCTGAATTTGTCTTTTGAAATTCTTAAATCTTATTAAGAGCATACAAAGCGTTTTTACTACATAGCAGTAAGTGACGAGTAGCTGCTTCTTGGTAGACTATCCCAAAGTGATTCTGACATTGATTCATTCAGAAGCATTTTATAAGGGAGCTCATCATCATTGAAAAATTTAAAAAAATGGCTAAATAACACATGGGTGGTACAGTGGCGCAGTGCTAGCGCTGCTGCCTCACAGTTAGGAGACCTGGGTTCACTTCCCGGGTCCTCCCTACGTGGAGTTTGCATGTTCTCTGCGTGTTGGTGTGGGTTTCCTCAGGGTGCTCCAAAGACATGCAGGTTAGGTACATTGGCAATCCTAAATTGTCTCGTGTGTGTGCTATGTGGTGGGCTGGTGCTCTGCCCGGGGTTTGTTCTTGCCTTGTGCCCTGTGTTAGATGGGATTGGCTCCTGTGACCCTGTAGTTAGGATATTGCGGGTTGGATAATGGATGGATGGATTACAAAGCTCAAAGTCAATGGTAAAAAGAAGGAATGGCTCCTTTAAAAAGCTGATTGACTATGAAATTGTTTTGTGATAGGGCACAAAAAGTCTAAGTTTGTTATATAAAGATGAACTGATTGACTCTTGCAGCACTTTATAAAGCCCACTGTGGTGCTTTACACCTGACTACTCCAGTACTCTTTGTCATTTGTAACATTACATTCTCAAAATACCTGTGGCTTGCCTTTCAGAACTGGGCACAAGGCAGGAAATGTGCCAGTCTAACACAGAGTCCATGTGGGCTAATTTGGAATTGCCAGCTCACCAAACGTGCACATCCTTGGAGATGTAAGAGGAAGGGGTTCCATATATGAACATGGAGAGAGCATGCAAACTCCATACAGACAACAACTGTGTATGGGACTTGAACCCAGAATGCAGCAGCAGCACTAACCATTGCACTACCCGTATGATAGTATATTATCAGATAATACATATGGTTAAATACAAAAAAAAAAAAACATGTTTTAAAATATATCTATACATCTAACCACTTCTTAAACCTAATTCAATTTTTTTGATACCCTTGCATAAATATATAATGTAATGCTATTTCAGTACTGGATCATTGGAGGTTAGGTGCTACAGAAATATTCCTGTAATTGGTTATTACTAGATACCGCACCGTATGACTCTGAAACGGATCAACTATATGGCAGTGTAATAAATAAAAAAAGCTTCAAGCTTCAAAGAAGTCCCAAGTGAAACAGAGCTAAATAAAAGCAGCAGGATTCAGAACTTTTAAACTGGGTTGAGCTGAATGAGACTTGCACCCTGTCCAGGGTTAGTTCCTACCTTTTAACTGTAAATTGGAGGAAAGGTTTAAAATAAAGAATGTTTCATTTAGTGAAGCACCGGGCAGATTGATTAGCCCTGTTAGTCCAAGGGACCACAGCTTTTAAGTTTGTGTGGAGTTATGTTTTCATACACCCATGTGTGGTTTTCCCTATTTCTTCTTACATCTGTAGGACAAGGTCCAGCATCTCAATGACAATGAGTGTGCCCGATGATGAGCTAGCGCCCCATCTATGTGTCAGCTAGCTTCTGCATGACTATCTTACAATGGACCTGTAAGTAGTTTCTTGCAAGTTAAGAAAATGTACACATAGTTTAACATTCAGATGTGTTCAGAGACTTGGTTAGCTGGTTTGAAAGTTGCAGCATTTTTAAATTTTGTTGGCAGTTTATGAAAAAGTGTTACCACAATTTATATTACGTATTTTCGTAAAAGTGGGTCACATTCAAAAATGGCAGTGATAACATTATGTAAATATATGCACTAGTAGTGTACACAAAATATATTTTTTCATTACATTTCACAATTTAATGGCTGGAAGTGCTTTCCTAAACAGCTGATTCCAGCTCAAGATTCACATGCTATTGTTTTTTACCATATGTGGATAGTCTGTGGCTAATTGTAGCTCAAATTTTGTAAATATAATTTTTTTCCAAGAAATACCCAATGGAAATGTAACATCTGAGCTGAAGGCTACATCTGGACAGATAGTAGATCCTTGTGACACTTCTCCAATAAACTACAGTGTCAGAAAAATATTGAACCGTTATAATCTTTAGTTTAACAGATACTGTATACTATGTGCATGTTTACTCACTGTAGTATAAAGTGTCAGCAAGCCCTGCTTCATTCATTTCTATGTAACATAAGCTGCTTTTATTTTTTTTATTTTTCTGCCCATGAGCACCATGTCACTTACCCACTTTGACTTCAGGTGAGCTGATGTGGCTGAGGTTTGCACTAAGATGTCACGCAGCTTCAGAGATAAGTGCAGGGTGAGATGGAGGCAGACTGTTAAAATATAACAAGACCTCCATCTGCATTCTGATATAGTAAGGGATGGTGCTTACCTTTGTAGAAGAAAAAGAGAGCCACATTGGACAATTGTCAAATAGGAGGTCTTATATTATAGTACATCAATGGATTCAAGGCCCTAAGTCTTGAATAAACTTGTTAGTGCTGAGTTGTCAATATTAAAGGTTTATGTCCGCAATCTCATATCCATTCCTATTATGTAATACATGCCTATTCATGAACCAATAATCAAAGCAGGATACATAATATTTGTTGACCAGAGAAATTATTAATTAGTCCTGATCTAACACTGGCTCCTAAAAGACAGCATTCCATGTGGCTCGACAGTTCATGAGACCACAAACTGACTTTGATTAATTGGTCTCATGAATTGTTTTCCTTATCTATACAATAATAAAGCTAGCCTGGTCACTTTAAAATATATGTATAAGTTTGTCTTAACTGTTCACATTTAGCAAAGACATAGTAGCAGATTTGTGTTATAGGAATCCAACATTTCAGCCCTGTGAAAACAAAAATTATGTACTGCAGATCAAATTAAAAGTCCATAAAGTAAAATTCTTAAAGGATTAATACTGATGAGCTTTAAAAAGTTAAATGTTGTACACTGGTGAATAAATAAACAATATCATTGTCCATTATACTGAATAAATAAAGAATATCATTATTAGCAGCTTGAACAAATAACTACACATCTTCTTCATCTTCGTCTTTTTCATCTTCTACTTCTTCTTCTTCATCATCATCTTCTTTGTCCAGATAGTGCCAGACTGGGGTTTAGGAATGCTGCCATCTGCTCGATTGTAACTGCACATCTAACATCACACCTTCTTTATATGGTAACACTAAGTCATGCAACCCCACCCACATCTGACTCCGCCCCATCCCAAGGTGTGACAGCAAGTGTTTCACTGTTTTATCAACAAACAAAAGACAAAAATATAAAAAATGCACAAAGGTAAAAAAGAAACAGTAAAATAATGTTTCTCTGTTTTAAGATAGACAAGGTCTCACATTTGCCAAAGCTTTTCATTTGAAGATTTTGAAATTTCAAAAGTGTGCGTAACATTAATGATACCGCAACAAAAAATGAACTGTCTCAACGACTTACCTTGAAGAATAAGCTGGTAAAATTTCAACAGTCTGGCCTACTGGGAGCCGAGCTGTTTTTGCAGACAGACAGAGAGTCACATATGGCCATTGAAGCAGGTGCTTTTTGCATTATATGCCAATACATCTGTGGTCCCCGGCTGGGGCTGGAGCCCGGCCGGGACGCCCAGGAGGATGAGAGGAGGGCTTGTGCCTCCTCCAGACCACGAGGGGGCGTCCGTCCTGGTTATGTTGGGGGCCTCGGGTAAAGGGCTTGGAAGCCCAGCCCTGTAGGGACCCGTGGCCACCGCCAGGCGGCGCCCCAATGCTGGTATATCCTGTGTGGTCCCCGGCCGGGCTCCCAGGAGGACCAGAGGAGGGCTTGTGCCTCCTCCAGACCGAGAGGGGGCGTCCGTCCTGGTTATACTGGAGGCCTCGGGTAGAGGGCTTGAAAGCCCAGCCCTGTAGGGGCCCGTGGCCACCGCCAGGCGGCGCCCCAGTGCCTTAGTATCCTGGGAGCCCGGCACTTCCGCCACACCAGGAAGTGCCGGGGGGAAGACGACAGGGGACACCCAGACAGCTTCCGGGTGCGCAGCCGGCACTTCCGCCACACGGGGGTGTGTCCGCGGGAGATTGCCAGGAAGCAGCTGGAGCCCATCCGGGTTCCTATAAAAGGGACCGCCTCCCTCCGGTCATTAGTGGAAGTTGGGTGGAAGAGGACGGAGCTGGAGTGAGGACTGGAGGCGACCAGGAGGAAAAGAGGCACAGGACTGTGTGGCCTGGACATTGGGGGAATCGGTGCTGGAGGCACTGGGGTTTGTGCACGTGATTATTGTAAATATTATTGTAAATAAACAGTGTGTGGTGGAAACAAAGATGTCCGTCTGTCTGTGTCCGGGTCAAAGTTCACAACATCTAAAAAGGCAAAGAAGAACCAACATCTCGTTATAACCTACCATGCATTGTGATTTACCTAACTGCCTCACCACAACTTGCCTAATCAGTCCCAGTCCAGAGAGCTTCTTTTTCAACAGTATAACAGATATCAAAACAAAGAATGATTGAGTCTCCATTATACAGAAAGAATGGGGAATGTGCAATGCCAGTGATCCATCCAATTTTCTGCTACAAGGTCATGGGAGGCCAGCGTCTATCCCAGTACTGTTTGGTGCAAGGCAAAAACAGATCTAGGAGTCCATGTCAGTGCAGTCAGGGCAGTCTCTGTCAAACAGCAGCAATGGCTGACATAAAGGGTCGCATGGGAACCTAACACTCAACAGGGAAACAGACAGATCCCAAAAGAGAACCAAACAGACATGGAATCTGACTGGGTAGAAGTGCTATCAGCTGCATGTGCCACCCCAGTCAATTGAGTAGATTAGATAGATAGATAGATAGATAGATAGATAGATAGATAGATAGATAGATAGATAGATAGATAGATAGATAGATAGATACTTTATACAGTGATAATCAGTGCATCCCAGAAGTCATTACCAGTAGTGAATCAAAAAAATGTTAAAATCACTCTAAGCTAAAATACTATGGTCTGTTAAGGAAGCTGTGCAGCACAATCATTTTTTTCTTCTTCACAAATATAATTTGTTTTTACATAAGGGAGCTTATCTATGACCATACAACAAAAAATAATCAGATCATTTGGCAAATAAGTTTATGTTATTTTGCAAACATGCAAAATATGACATGTGAAATAATGCAATATGTGCATAAAATAATGCAAATGCCATAAATAAGCTTCCTGACTGAAATGAATATACAGTATATTGATGCACAAATAAGTAAGCGCATAATCAAGCTGATTATCCATCGTAAATCCTTGAACATCATGGACGTGTCATCCGTCTGCAAATTGAGACGTATAGCCTGTCACTTGGGAAAGAAACAAATTCCAGTCACTGACAGAGCTTCAAGAACTCTCGTTAAATTTAATTACAGCAAACTGGGTCATCATTCATTATTGTACCCTTTGTTAAGGAAATTGTCATAGCTTAAATGGATATATTGATAGTTGAAAAATATAGCAGCCCAGCTTTGTGTCGTAAGATCGAGAACAGTGTTGTCCTGTAACATTCGTAAAGTGATGGGCAGGCAGTGGTATGGTGGTTAAGGTTTTGGACTTCAAACTCTGAGGTTGTGGGTTCAAATCTGGCAAATGATATTACGTGATGAGCAAGTGACAGTGGCGTAGCTACCTTGATGAAGGCCCCTGTGCAGCGCCATCAAGTGGGCCCCTCCTGTGTAGCATAACTGTTAGTAAATTATTCGCAACTAGATCATCATAAGGGCCGGCTGGGCAGTGGTGTCCGTGACACTACCAGGTCACACGCTGGTGACAAACAAACCGGCTCTCTAAACAGAATTTGTAATAACTTGTTTAATCACTTTATTACAGCAGCTGTAAGTTAGCTAAAATAAAGTCAATTGTGGGAATGGAATGTGGGAGGTGTGGGTAGTAATAGTAGTACATGAATATCTGTAAAATGTGGGCCCGCTTACTTTTCCAAGACAACTTTGTGAAGGAAGATGATTAAAATGTAACATAAGCTAGAAAGTAAAAACTGTTCTATGCTATAAAATTATGCAATTTCAATTTGTAACAAATTAAAACAACAACAGTGGCTGACTGGATATTATTATACAAGCGACCTGTTTTACACATGTTCTGAGAAAATGGACATCATAAAGTGAGGTGTCAATAGTTCCAAGGAATTTGCCTTGTTGGTAGGAGATTGCTTTGTCATATATATTGCTTGATTGTCTTTAGTAGTTTCTCCATTTTTAACAGTTATAGCAGATAGCACCTGATCTGAAGCCGTTGTAAGTTGCAACCATTTCGCTCACTGTACTGTCTTCATAATCTGCTTGCGGCCATTGCGACGATTCACCAGCATCAGCATTCTCAGTTCCTACTGCTGGCCCTTGATCTGTTTTGAGAAAGGCAGAAATCTTGGTAAGCTTAACGCTCTTCAATTCCTGTTGAGGCGTACCTTACATTTAGCAGCACCACTCTTATAATGATCCGAGAGTATAAAAAGTTTGTTCAAAACGTTTGGCATTTGCTGACTAATGGGGACCATAACTTAACAACAAAATTGCTAAGATTTACCGTTTACAAGTTCGGATTTCAAAAACTGTTGACATCAAAGCAAAGTACTATGCTATGCTATGGCATGCCAAAGGTTGTCAAATTTGGGAATGTACAGTTCTCTGTAAGGAGGACTAGGACATGTTGAGCCTCAGATTAGGCTCTGAGCCTCCAAACCAGAAGTTTCGGGAATACAAGAAAAATTTCCCGCATGCAGCCTTCTCTGATTTAACACAAGAGCCACGGAGCACTTTGTGATCTGTCTCGGCTAAAAACAGAACTGACTGTAATGTATACCATGGATGATTTTGCAGGAAAATCTCCCACTGATCTCCTTAACTTCCTTCATCAGAAAAATCTGAATGAGAGCATGGGGCAGCTGTTCACATTGGCATATTTGGCGGTGACCATTCCCGTGTACACTGCTTCTGTCGAGCAGACATTTTCAGCCCTAAAGCGAATTAAAACTTATGCCAGAAATACGACAGGGCAGGTTCGCCTTTCAGCATTAGCTTCGATGGCGATAGAAAGGGACTTTTTGATGGAACTGAAGTGCACGGATAATCTGTACGACAGAGTAATTGAACTGTTTTTGAGGAAAGAGAGGATAATGGATTTTGTTTACAAATAATTTTAATTTTTGGTAAGTAAATTGTTGAAATTTTCCTAAATAATATTGCAACTTTATGAGTTATTATTGATGTTTTTTATGTGTGTCGCGGCTGTGGCTGCAGTAGAAATGAACTTGTTCACCCCTGGTTTGTCTATTCAATAAAGATATTTATTGTGGCTACAGGAGTTATCTACCTGTGATGCAGCAGCTCTTTATACTGTATTTCTGCATATTAAGATGGTTTTTATAACTATAAATTAGTTTTTGAGGGGCGGTTGATTCAGACGGAGCACTACTGAAGGCCTAGTTGTGAGATGCATGGTCCGCCAATGGACCAGATGATACGTAAATTTGAAGAACATTACAACCCAAAAATAAACAAAACTGTAGAGAGGTTCACATTATACTTCTCCCAGTGCGTCTCTCTAAATCCTCCGTGCGAGAACATTATCATAAGGCTTAACAATCTTATTGTTACACCTTCGACGTGCACCGAACTGTCCTTATTACGAAGTCTCCCTTGCTTTACCGCTGGCTGCTTCTTTCCATTCACCTTCCTAGCTCTTTATTTAAACACTTTTCCTTCTCACTTTTCCTATCCTTCGATGTCTTCTCCCTTTTTGTTCAAGATACGCGCCTCCGTGCCTTTTTTCAGTCAGCTCCCCTTACGTCACACCATGGTACGTTTAGCACAAGTTAATACCGGGAATGCCTGTTAAACATCTTAGATTCACGAGAACCGATTTGCGTGGTGAGCACTTTGATGAATGAAACCTGTTATCTTTACAATGGTTGACAAACACGGAATGTAACTTCATAACAACACATCCTCCAAATATGAACCTGATTGAAAGAAATAATGATAATCAAATCCTTGATGACAGCAACACTCATAACAGTCACAAAACAATTACATTGACAATCAGGTTACGTTATTTTTAAAATGTTTCCTTTTCTTTTTCATAACTTCTTTAACACACTACTTCTCCGCTGCGAAGCGCGGGTATTTTGCTAGTCAATCATAAAATCAAACCCCAACTTATACGCCTGTTCAAAAATGCAACACTTATTTTTCTTTTTACATCTTCTTACCCCCTCCAATCTCACATCAGTTTCTCAGATGCATCGAATTTTACTGCAGCAGCGCAGTTATCAATTTCTTTTGCTACTTCAACGATGTTTAATTTAAAACCAGCTTCATATTTTCTTCTGATCAAATGCTCTATCATAGATAAGGGATGCTCTTAAAGGTTTATGAGGGTGTGAGATACAAAAAACGCAAATCAGTGCAAATGCTGCTTAGGAATAGTTCGGGTATTACCGTGTGTTCACGTAGGCACAGTAGAGAGCAGGCCCGTCTCGACAAGGCAGGCAAACCAAGCAATTGCTTGGGGCCCCAAGACAACGACTGGTTAAGAATAAAATGCAGCGACAAACTGTGTGAGGGCCCCATTGATAGTGAATGCAGTAAAGTGCAATGACACTGTTATCGGGCCCCCCTCGCTGACAGCAGCCAGCCAACCACGCGATTTCTGCTGCCGGAAAAATACAAAACTTCCTCGGCAGTCATGAAGCGGAATTATGCTTCAGGAAGCCAAAAAAGAAAGAAGAGAAAGGAAGAGGAGGATAAGAAAAAACAAGACAGTGGTAAGTGATAAATTACACACATAAAATAGCTCTACTTGTCTTGTACAAATGGTGCAATTTTGCAGCAGGTAGGCTAGCAGAAATATGTTTATGTATCATACATAAATGACATGACATTGCTATAGCTTTGTAATAGGTTTTGATGAAAGTGGCATAGCATGCTATACTAACTATTCCACTGTGATAATCTATTTAGGAAAACCACACAATAAATTCTGTGCATCAAACATTAGCTTGGGATGTTTTTAAGCATTGGTAGTCGACTCACAGCACTACTAATAATTAGTAAACATTTAATTATAATTTCATTGTTTGTTAACAGTAAAAAGTTTATTTATATAGCACATTTCATACACAATGGCAATTCAAAGTGCTTTACATAAAAGAAATTAAAATAATAAAAAGAAATAAGAATAATTAAAACAGTTTAGAAAAATAAAATAAAATACAGTACAGTCGGACGAACAGCTGCACAGTGCTCATTCAGTAAATGCATAGCTAAAGACTAAAGATTAATTAACTGTCAATTTACGTTCTATTAATGATTGTTTATTTGTACAGTGGTGTTTTTTGCAAATGTTCAATTGTTGAAAATGTTCAAATTTTATGCACTTTATATGCAACAGCAGTATTTGCACGCTAAACATTTTTTTATTTATGCACAGTATATGCAACAGCAGTATTTGCACTGTAAACCTTTTTTATTTATGTAAAGTGTGAGTGAATTTAAACTGTATGGCTATGCTGTGGTTCCTTTGCGTGCGTGCGGGGGGCCTCCATGTCCATTTTGCTTGGGGCCCCCAAATTCCTTCAAACGGCCCTGGGTGAGAGAGAGTGAGAGAGAGGTTAGGAGCACACACTGATACAGCGCATTGCCGCACCCACATAGAAAAAAAAGGCAGCGTGCTCCATGGTTTCTATCTCAGGTGAGCGTTAGCATATCATAATCTCTTGGACCAATAGCGTGAGTTTTCCACATTCAAATTATATGACTGACATTATAAAATACTGTACCAGCAATTATACAGTAAAATCAAGTCCTGACTTATCTGTGGGAGAACAATATCTGCAAGTATATACAGTAAGAGGATAGAGTCTCCTGCACAAAGAAATAGAAGTGATGATCATAGTGAATGATTTCATCTGGACATTTTTTAAATTAAAGAGCAATACAAATGCAAGTGAAATCACACTGTGCAGCTGACTACTAAGCAAGTGTAACCACCAGGGGGCACCAAAAACCCCCAAACCCAAGACACAGTAATACCCAGCATACTTTCGAATTAAAATAAAGAATATTTATTCTAACAATGCACCATTTCAGAAAAATATCTCCATAAATCATCCAAAATACACAATAATTACACAATTCTTCCTCCTTTCAAATGTTGCCTGCTGCCTCCCAACTCTAACTCAACCATGTAAGGCAGTCGGGTCTTTTTTATGCTGGACCCAGAAATGCTTCTGATGCCTTGTCATGTTTTCTGGGGTGCACTTCCAGGCCAAAGGTAAAGCAGGGAGGTCCTCCCCCAACAGCGCCCTCTATTGTTGCATAGGGACCCTGAAAGGGCTACATTTCCGGGCTCCATATGCCAAGCATCCCAACTGAGCACCCATGTGAGGATCACTGGCACCTAGTGTATAGAAAATGGAATTGCTCCCGACTCCTAGCTATCGCTGATCCATCCATTATTTGTTACTGGCCAGACACAAAGTTTTTTGTTTGTTCTGCTGGCCAATCTGTCTTTCATTCCTCTCTGCCGTCTTATCTGGGTATGAAATCATCCGATGCCTGTCCTCCTTCTACACAGGATATTCCTGAGGGCAGGTACAACAGAAAATTGTACCTATTAGTGGAGACACTCCCTGCATGTATATATAGTGTAAATATACATTTATTGTAAATTTTAAGGACATACCACTTAAAATCTACCCACTGGTTTAGCACAACATTGAAGTGGTTAAGTAGGTCTAAAACTACATGAAGGGATGGATCATTTAAATATTTCTACCCATTTACCGCTTTAGAAAAAATAAATTCTTGATTTATATAAAATGTGTAGTTTAATGCTCCCTAAATACGAGCATAGCCACTTTCTGTATGGGGTCTTCACAGTCTTTTTGTGCCTTTATGGATGCTTTTATTCCACATAGAGAAGTCAAGTAGGTTATGTTGATTGACAATTTTATATTGGTCTGTGTGGGATAAGGTGACCCAGCGTATCTGGTGATGGACTGGCATTTCCTCCAGGCATATCTCCTGCCTTGTGTGTGATTCTGCTCAGGTAGGCTCCAGCACCAAAGCACCAGCTCCATACTGCCGGCCCCCCTATCCTTGAATTTGAAGGAACAGATTCATAAATGAATGAAAGTGTCTTAGGCATAAACAGGTGGAGTGTGCGCCTAGTGGGTGACCTGTTGGGGTGTGAAGCATAAGGTTGCCAGTTCAGTGTCCACCTCTCAGTCACTCAGTGAGTCCCTTTACTTCCCACTTTTCAATTTTGAGTTTAGAACATCTAAAATTCTTTTCATTTTACATGTGGAGCACCTTAATTGCAATAAATGTAACAATACATTTTAATATTTTCCAGTTTGATGCCTCCATGGGTTCTTCTGCTGAGCCAAATTCCAGTTATATGTCTAAACTTTTCAGGATTTGAATTCAAGTAATAATGAAGATTAAACAATGGTACCTTTTTGTCTAACCTTTTGAGTTCCATTGAAACAGGTTCAGTGGAATCCTTGGCACTGTCATATTTCCACAACGCAACAGTCTTGTCTCCCTTTTCAAATCAGGTCCATTAGGAAGATCTGATTGAGCAGATGAAACCACAGAGTGATTCACTGCCAGACTGAGCCCTTTGAGCTTTCTGTTTTAAAACTTAATTTTCACCAGCTTCTGCAATTGGCCTCAAGGATTTCTTCCAACGTGAAATGATTTATTTGTTTGGCTTGATGAAGCGTCTCCTTTGAGGCCACATACTTTATAAAATAAATAGCACTTCTTCTCCGCCCTAGGCTTACTTTTTTAATTTTTGAAAGGTGTTTTTTTTTTGTTTGTTTAATTAAGTTGTTTATGGATTCAGTGCATTGATGAAGGGTGGCACACTGGTGAGTGGTGTGCACTGTGGACTCACAGCAGCATGGACCTCAGCTCCATTCCTAGACTCGTCGCTTTCTGTGAGGTTTTCCTCCAAGTGGTGGCTCTGAGGCTGGGGATCTGCACTGGCAATCGGAAGGTTGCCGGGTCAAATCCCGTAAATGCCAAAAAAAGGGACTCTGCTCTGTTGGGCCCTTGAGCAAGGCCCTTAACCTGCAATTTCTGAGTGCTTTGAGTAGTGAGAAAAGCTCTATATAAATGCAAAAGAATTAATAAAATGGAAAGTATTCCTTCTCTTATCCCACATCCAAAACATTTGCTTGTTAAGTTAAATAATGACTAAATTTGCCCCATGTGAGTCAGTATTCCCTGTGAGGGGACTGGCATCCTGTCCAGGATTGATTCCAGTCTACAGCACATGCTGCTGGGATAGACTCCATTTTCCTTGCTTCCTTGCACTGGAATTTATCAGTAAACAACCTGAAGGACTGAAAAGTTCATATTCTGAGAAACCCGTATCCCAATAAAAAGAGACCAAAGTTCTCTAAATATTGACACACATGTGCGCCTGTGGGTCACCTACAAGGCTTTGAGACAGTAAGCACAAGAAGAACTTGGAAATCAAAATCGACTTAGAAGCCAGTCATCCTCATCTATAAATATGCGCTCTCTTCTAAATTCTTCTGTTTGCAATTTCTTCTAACAAAGCTAAAGCAACTTACAGTAGTTAGAATAGTTTGGCCATTCCATGCACCATTATATTGTTACAGAATTATTACAATCAAATGAATCAAATCTATAAAGGATGTGCAATTAATTTTGGTGTATTTGATAAATCCCGCGTCATGGATATGAACTTAAAATAGAAAGGGACACCACACAGAAACAGTAGCACTGCTTTGACGCTGGGGGCGCCATTTGCAAAACCGAGCAGAAACTTGTGTACATATTGTGTGAGGCTTTACGCCCAGTTTACCTTTTATACTTATCGAAGTGAAACAGAAATGGGTGTACGCAGCATTTTTGTGCGTACGCAACATTTATACGAGGACCCTGGTTAGATACAGCACATTCCAGTGTTTAGGATAAAAAAGGAGAGGAGAGAGAATGGTCTGTAATTACGTACTTGAGATGAATCAAGATATGGCCTCTTAAGAAGAGGAGTTCTTAGGGCTGGATGAACAATGTTGGAAAAGTGCCTGTGCTGAATGAGGTGTTAACAATGTTTGCAATGAAAGAAATGAGTGAAGAAGAGATAGCCTTTAGCAGTGTTTCTCAATGCAGTTTTAACTTTTTAGGTTCATTAACGCAGATGCAAATGTGGATAAACATTGTGCAGCTCTGACAATCACTTAGATGGCCCACCATGAACTACTCACGCACCCAACAACGGCAACCCCCAACTGGCAGCCTTCTCAATGTCGAGAATCACTAGCCTAGAAGAGATGTGAAGGGAAGGGGTTATGGAACATGGAGAAGATAATGAAATAAACAAATTGGCACTATTACAGCCCCTGTACATGAAGTTAGCCTCTCTACAAACCCACTGGGCTGTTTGTATGCTTACACTAAAATATTTAAAGTCGACTAGAAAGCACTCAATTTAAATTCAGGCTCTCTTTCTCTTGAATCCATTTCTTTTCGAGGGAGTCTTTACCTCTCCTGGTGACCTAGTATTTAATAAGCACCACTAGACATAGGCCTTTTATGGAAACCAAACTGCTGTGTCAGACATCAGCCCTGTGAAGTCCCAGAGCTGCCAGGTCACAGTATGCCCACTTTCTTAGGTGGCCTTAAGCCCTTCATAAACTTCAAGACCCAATCAGCTTCCTGTCAGTCAAGCATGTCACCTCTCTTAACCTAATCTCTATTTTTAAATATACAGGGCCTGCAGTATCCAGCAATGCACATCAGTCCTCCAGCCTCATATGCAGTCTCAGCTGCACCATTTAGCACTTTAGCAGACCTTCGCTTTATTGTAATTCCATCAATAGAGTTATATATCCACATTTTTCCTAGCCTGAATTGTCGAGAGCTATTAAATGTTTCAAAGTTATGTCTGAACATCTTGAAGAACAAGTTAATACAGGTCATTTTTTTGTCATCATAGAATTATAAAATGCATTGACTTTTTCCTGACAACCCGAACCGACCCCTCAGTGAAGCCAACTCAAGGACAGTTCTCTGAGGTAGTCACTGAGCGCCCACATATTGAAATAATTAGTTGAAATCCACATGTCATTTCAAAGTCTGTCCCTGAGGTGACACTTGTGCTTGAGAACCGTGGGATTCTAAGATTAATTTAGCCTCTGAAGCACACTAAAATAACTTGTTTTTTCTTTTTAACTGAGTTTCAGTGTCTTCATTATGCTTTTCTTCAGTATCTGCATGCACATAATCCATCAAGGAGGCCAACTATTATATGTCTGCATCACTCGGAAGGATGGCCCAGTAATGTCACATGGAATAAGCTGATATGTGGCATGTTAGTATGTATGTGGAGCAGAAAGTGCAGTGTCCTCCTTTGATGAAAGACCTTTAATCACCTCATCTTAGCTCATTTTGAAGGCAAATTTATATTTGAAAAAAAAAATGGTTGGGCAAAAGTGGATTGCAAAGGTCTGGACCTTCTCCAGGCTTGTACACTGCCTTTATAGAGCCTGCATGTTCTCCCTTTGTCCATTTAGATTTTCACCTCCATTTAAAGGACATGAATGGGAAGGTTCACTCAAGACTGGCCCTGTGCAAGTGAGTGGGTCCGGCGATGTTCTGGCTTCCAATGCAAGGTTGCTAACCGTGCTGTACCTGTTGTTTCTGGGATCAACTCTGATTCATGTTAGGCTAATAAATTGATGAGACAGACTGCACATAACCCTTGAAAGTAAGGCGGGATGAACAACAAAAACTAAAACCCAGGTTGATGCGGACCCTGGGAAGTCATGACCTTTGAAAATAGCCAAAAGTAAGGCTTATCAGACATTTAGGACAACTGGCCATGAAGCTGCCCCCTGTGCAGTCAAATGTATGCTGTGGTACAGGATAATACTCCTAATCCTGGACAATACATTTTTATGAAACGTTTTGTTACCTGAAAAATTACAAACTGAAAATGAATATAATTTCAGATTGGCTGTATCACATAGGAGTTTGGAGAAACATGAAAAGAAATTTTATTGAATTTAGTGTGTTTAATCACTTAATGATGCTGAGAATTAAGCTAAAAATGTTGTATTGCTAATTTTCATTTATACTCTGCATCTGAAGCTTCTCATTTCAGTGTTCAGCAATAATCAGCCAGCATTGATGGATTCAACCTGCCCTGATACCACTTTTTTTGTTACAATGTCCCGCCAAAACCTTTCTCTATGTCCGTCACTGAATGCAGCAAGGTTAGCATGGAAGACATCCAAATAGGAATACAGAAAATAAATCTTTAGCAATATGTTGCATTTCATGGCTTTTGCATGCTTGAAGGATGTTATAAACTAGATGGATGTAGTTTGGCGATCTGTTCTTCCCAAACAAATTCTCAACGCCCTTAAGTGCCATCCATGCAACTTCCTCCAGCCAGATCAGTGCAGCACTTGTCACTGATGATGTGTCTGAGTTGTGGGCCAACAAGAAAAGCCTTCCTTAATTTTGATATCAGTTTTTCATGGAAGCATCTGTCTCGAATATTGAAATCCTTCACTTTTGTGTTTCTTCATTTTTGAGAAATTTGTCAAAAGTTTTACATGATGAGGGGGTCAAATATATCTTTTTTGGGTCAACAAATGGTTTATGTGCCACTGTTTTCTGCCCTGGAGCGTCTAGATCTGAAACGTCTAGTAGACATTTTACTATTTCTTAAAAAATATTAGCTCATTTTGAATTTAATGGCAGCAACACATCTCAAAAAATTTGGAACAGGGGCAACAAAAGGATGAAAAAGTAGGTGGTAATAAAAAGAAAGAGCTGGAGGGACATTTTGCAACTAATCTGGTTAATTGGCAACAGGTCAGGAACATGATTGGGTATAAAAAGAGCATCTTACAGAGGCAGAGTCTCTCAGAAGTAAAGATGGACAGACGTTCACCAATCAGCAAAAACTTGTGTCTACAAATTGTGGAACAATTTCAGATTAATGCTCAACTAAAAAGATTATAATATGCAAGATATTTACATTTTACCTGAAGAAGGGGCCTGAGTTGCCTCAAAAGCTTGCATATTGTAATCTTTTTAGCTAGCCAATAAAAGGTGTCATTTTGCTTGATTTCTCATTTCATCCATAATGGCTAACACAGCACAACACTCTAGTACTACAGAGTACTGTTGCTCAATGTAAAATTGTAAAGACTTTGACTATGTCTTCATCTACAGTACATAAAATCATAAAAATATTCACAAACCTGGAGAAATCTCTGTGTGCAAAGGACAAGACCAAAAATCAATATTGGATGTCCATGTTCTTCGGGCCTTCAGGCAGCACTGCATTAAAAACAGGCCTGATTCTGTCATGGAAAACTGTTCTGTGGTCAGGGGAATCGAAATTTGAAATTCTTTGGGGAAAATATGGATGTTGTGCCCTCTGGACTAAACAGGAGAGGGACCATCTGGCTTGTTATCAGTGCTCATTTCAAAAGCCTTCTCTGATGATATGAGGGTGCATTAATGCCTATGGAAGGGATCGCTTGTACATCTGGAAAGGCACCATTAATGCTGAAACATATACACAGGTTTTAGAGCAACATATGTTCTCATGAAGATGATGTCTTTTTCAGGAAGGCCTTGCATATTTCAGCAAGACAATGCTAAACTGCATGCTGCATCTATTAGAACAGCATGGCTTTGTAGTACAAGAATCTGCCTGCAGTCCAGACCTTTCACCAACTGAAAACATGAAGCGAAAAAGTCAACAAAGAAGACCCAGGACTGTTGAGCAGCTAAAATCCTACATTGGGCAAGAATGGGACAACGGCCCTTTTCCAAAAGTTCAGCAACTGCTCTCCTCAGTTCCCAGATGTTTACAGACTGTTGTTAAAAGAAGTGGGGAAGCTATACAGTTGTAAACATGGCACAGTCACATCTTTTTTGAGATGTGTTACTGTCGTCAAATTTCAAATGATCTTATTCTTTTCATAAAATAGTACATTTTCTCAGTTTAAACAATTGATATGCTTTCTGTGTTGTATTTTGAATAAAATATGAGTTTATGAGAATTGAAAATTATTGCATTCTGTTTTTATCTACATTTTACACAGTGTCTCAACATTTTTGGAATTAGAGTTGTAGATATATAAAAGGAGAAACAGGAGGAGGAGGAGAGGCAAACTAAGAGGTATGAGCAATTCAGCCATTGTGTAAATTGTGTTTGTTTTATTGCCACAGCTTGATGGTGTTACTATTACGATTAGCTCAAATGTTAGCCAAATAAGCTTGCTATGCTAGATAAATGATGTGCAAAGTTAGCCTCCAGGCTGTTAGCTACCTGCTTGTACTTAGCTACCTGTATTTTCTTTTTTTTTATATGCATAACAATGCTATCTAGACAGCATAGACATCAGCTGTTTCTTTAGTGGTCAGAAAGGCTTCAAGATAAAGATCATACATTCAGCCTGAGGTTATTGTAAATTCATAATAATTATCTACAAGCTAAGTGTGCCTCCATGGCCATATTAATTCAGCAGGGAATATGCTCCAGGGTTTGATGGTGTTTATATTCCTGATCATTCAATAGCTGCAATTTGTGACATGGATCAGTAAGATTATGATGAAAAGTAACAGGGCAACTACTGTGGTGGGTTGGCGCCCAGCCCAGGGTTTCTTTCCTGCCTTGCGCCCTGTGTTGGCTGGGATTTGCTCTAGCAGACCCCCGTGACCCTGTAGTTAGGTTATATAGCAGGTTGGATAATGGATGGATAATCTATATATATAATTCACTAAGGCAAGACAACCATGGAAAGCACGCCGGAAAGGGCGCGGAATCACTGAGCCGCTGACAAGTAACATACCTATGGCGCACGAAGGAAGGAGCCACGCCCACCAACTCCAAGACCATTGGATACGACGATAACTCGCAGAGCCACACCCACCAACTCGGACACGACAACACAGAAGAAACGGTGTCATTTATATTCGTCTGTCGTAGAGACCACATGCACCTGCACGTTGACTGTTCATAGAGGTATGTTTCTCACGGAGGTAAATCACCATATGCAGCGTGTAAAACGGTTTGCGAGGGGTATCCCATGGGATCTTTAAAACAATCCTTTACAACTGAGGTTAAAACACAATGAAGTAAGCAGACTTTAAAAACCGAGTTTTCAGTTACGACGCACGACCGCGTGCACCATGGCAAACTGTTTTACACACTACATACAGCAATTCGCATCCGCGACAAACATGCGTCTTCTTAGATGCTCCTGCAGAAATACGGAAGACGTTTCCCTGCCCACTAACACTTCTTTTTCACCGGTCCGCTTTTACCCTCGCTCTCTAGGCATTCACACTGCCTGCCCATGTGCCCGGACGCAAAAACTCACAGACCACCCAGTTAGCCCCTTTCGTCTGTGCTAGGAGTCCACATGCACGTCTAAGCCACGTTGACTTTTCATTATTCTTTTCGGTTTCGACACCCGACCGTGTCCACCATGAAAACCCATGCGAAAGGAACAACAAAGCCCTCCATGGCTACCGCTTAAAATGTATTTCATGGAAACACTTCTTTCAATGTTATAGAAATTCCTGCTTCAGGTAACGGTTTGTTTCTGTCAGTCGGGTTTTTTTGGAGAAATGTCATTGATGAAACTGTTGCTCTCAAACTTCGTAACATGGCTGTTAGCTTTGTTTGGAAACATTGGGATAACTTCGGTGACGTGGTGTCTGTTGTTCTTAGTCACAGAGGCATTGTTATACAGTCTGCTCAACAATACGCTGATTACATGAATACGTCCGGAGTCTATGGTGGCGAGGCAGAAATTGTGGCAATGTCCCAAATCCTTCCAGCTACTATCAGCATTTACTTCCAAGAACGTCCTCATGCCTCTCCTCGAGTTTACAATCCGGCCCAGCGTCTCTTCATATCCCTGCTCTTTAGCGGTCCTTTGGATCATGGGCATTACGAGGTTCTCATGCCTCTCAAATAACCGTGTGATTACCTTCTGGTGACATCTTTTGACTCTGTCGGTATGTGCACACAGCGTGCATACCCACTTGCTCGCCACACTACTGTGACGTCACCTGCCCACTCTCCTCTTCCTGAAAAACATTTAAAGACACCCTCCTCTGAACACACACATTCCACACAGGACTTTCAATGCACCTTTTTTCCAAAAGCTTCAGAGTGCACAGATATCTGAACGCACATTTGAAAAACACAACACTAACGAATGATGCAATGTGAACATTGCCAACAATGCTTCGAGACAACTCGCGCTCTCAAAAAACACTTACGAACTCATTCCACTCTCACCTTCAATTGCACATTTTGTAACGAGGACTTCACAGGTGAGATGGATCTCCACAACCATATGCAGATCCATTCAACACAAAGATTTGTATGCAAAATTTGCGACAAACACTTTCACGCATGCAGATACCTTACTAACCATCTCAAAACACATTCCTTGATGAATTCTTTTCAGTGTCAACACTGCTCCAAAACCTTCACACGCCAGAAATATCTCAAAGCACATTTACACACCCACTCCACTGAACGAATGCATTCCAAAAAGATCTTTGAATGCACGATTTGTTCAAAAACGTTCCAAGTGCAGAGATTTCTGAACATGCATTTAAAAACACACACCACAGAACGAATTATGCAATGTGAACATTGCCAGCAATGCTTCGACACAACTCATTCCAATTCCCTTCATTGTCAACACACCACTAAATCGTTCATGCACAAACATCGCATTCACTTTTCTGCAGCTTTTCAAGAAGATACCGCCATTCACGTCCAAGAACAACATTGGCCTACCTACCGCACTATGTGCTTCTTACAATGCTCTTCATTGGCCAGCAGAGGTTAACAAATCCAGACATTACACTAAGTGTTGTCATGCCGGCAAGGTGTCTTTGCCACCGCTATCCAAGCCCCCTCTTTTATTAGAAGACCTCTTGACTGGCAAGAACCCGCTGTCCAGAAATTACTGTGATCATATCAGGGAATACAACTCTGCTTTAGCTTTCGCGTCAATGGGCGCACACTTCACTCAACCATCTGGACAAGGACCGTATGCTTTCAGAATCCACGGTCAAATTTATTACCAGGTCTCTCCTTTATATAACAATCCTGACACGTCACCACAATACGGTCAGCTGTATATCTTTGATACTGCTGAGGCTACCAGTCAACGTTTGCAAAAGGAATGTAATAGCACTTGCAGTGACATTTTATTGCTTCAACTAGACAACATGATACGCCAGGTTAATCCCTTCACAAAGTCTTACATGCAAATGCATGACATTATCACTCACAGTTACTCTGTTACTGCTGTACGAATGGTGTTCATGGAAAATCCAGGTCTGCATATGAGAAGGTATAACGCCCCGTCCTGTCAAACTGATGTTGCTGCTTTGTAGGTGAAGACGGGGAACCTCCTGCACAACGCGACATTTGCATATATCCAAGGGGAGATGCTTGCAAGCGTATCTCTGTTCTCAATATGAACTGTGACCCCATGGTTTTTCCACTGCTATTCCCTTACGGAGATCCAGGCTGGCACATACAATTAACCCATGTTGAGTAAAAGCGAACCGCGAAAAGAACGCGAGTCACACAGCTCCAATTTTATGCTTTCAGGCTTGCCATGAGATCTTCATTTAGTGTCTTGCATTTCAGTGGCAAACTCTTCCAGCAATACATCGTCAACGCATATATCAGAACAGAAGGCGATCGTCTACATTACCTTCGCTCACATCAACAAGATTGGTCCGCCAATTTTCAGTCACAGACGATTGTGTGTTGGTTTGTTCCGTGCATTGTTACAATGTTGCATTTCTTGCTGATTTATTACATTACCGATTTTTAAAATGTTAATTTTCTCCCTGTGCTTAAAAATCATTAAAAAACCGACCTGATTATGAGGCGTATGGTACGCCGCGGGTTGGCTAGTATAATATAACATGCATGTAATTTTGTGCATTCCTGTAAAAGGTGGTTGGGGTTTTGACAGGACAAACAATATGAACAGCAGTGTGCATACCATGATGTCCATCATGAGACCCCCTGGAATAGATAGACATGAGTGGCACTCTATAAGGATAGATAAGTAATGCAACAGAAAGAGAGGAATATGATAAAAATACAGTGAGATAAAAAAAACATGCAATTATTGTGGAGTTATCACCATAGACGCAAGCTCAAAACAGAACTGTCTCAAGATGGTGGAGCTTCCAGTTTGGGTCCTTCTGACAGGACTAGGCGGGTCCAGGTGGATGGACTTCGGAAGTGATGTCAGAGGTGTTCTTATTGTCAATCAACTGGTCTGCAGAGGGAGGAAGAGAGAAAGGCATTAGGACACAGTGCCAATCCCTGGAGTGGTGGTAGAATTGCAGTCACTAGGGCCTTTCAACTATCCCCTATGCTCACTTGTGACGATAGATAGATAGATAGATAGATAGATAGATAGATAGATAGATAGATAGATAGATAGATAGATAGATAGATAGATAGATAGATAGATAGATTGCATTGCACATTATAGCAGAGTTTAAATATGAAAGCCCTGAGGATAAAGTCTTTATTTTGTTTTATTTATTTAAAAAAAGTTTCAGAAAACAATAAATGAGCAAAGGCATTTGTTACTTCAGATGATCTTTCTAAGAAAGAACAATTGAAATTATGCCCTTATGAAGACTCATGAAAATCTCACTTTTAATTTCTTATAGCCTCTTTTTCAAAGAACATGTCCCCGGGGCTTGTGAACATACCACATCTTATTCCATGCTTGCTTTTTGGACACACAATGAGTCAGTAGTGAAATTTGTGCTTTGCTCTTAATCTTCATTGGCTAAGATCTTATTGCTTCAAAATAACCAGGCAATAAAGAAACAATGCTCAAAAAAGAAATGGCTTGTAGGGCAAATTAAAGTGGTGCTTTCTGCCACATTAGAGTGCAGATCTCCTAAACAGTAATGCCACCATCCTGCCTTTGATTGGCATCATCAAACTCAGAATGTGAAACCAAATTCACACAAATGGCACTGTATATGTGATCACTGGGGTGTGAATAGCCAGCATGTCTGAGCTAATTCAACATTTTGCAAATGAGTTCTCTTTTCTATTTTGTGCCAGTGTGAAGAAATGAAAACAGTGATTAAATTTCAGCCCATCTCTTATTAATATTTGATTAAAGCTCTGTACTTTACTCGAGCCTAACGGAGTGTGACACACAGGTAAATGTTAGATCTAAGACAGCAGTTCTTTTGTAATCTTAACATCATGCAGGCTTCATCACGGTCATTAATTATGTGGCATCTTCAGCCTAGCAGATAAAATAAATTTAGTTATGCAGTTTTATTATGCACTGCTACAGAATGCAATATTTTTGTTAAAGCTGTCAAATAACCTGTGTCTCTGTGAGGACGGTAAACCATGGCAATGGAATATATGCATTAGGCCTGATTGGGTATGACCTGAGTTTGACTTGCATTACCCCCAAATCCCCACAACATCCCCCACCATATACCCCCACCCCCACACCCCATTTCCAATAATGGCTTGTTTGAAATGCTGTCTCATTTCTTTAGTGTGAAAACAGCCTTCAGCCATTTTAAGGTGCATTTGCATGTAATGCGAAAAGCACCTACTGTGGTTGCCATTTCTGTTGGTCTGCCTATCCAAATGAAACTACTCAGCTTTCAGTAGACTGATTTAGTTGAAATTTGTCACATTTATTCTTCAAGAAAATTTGTCGGGGCAGTTCAATGTTTCACTGAGATACCTCACAGACAAAAAAAGTTTGTGTCTGACATTGTGATTTATCAGCAAAGCACCATAATGATTTTGCTATCTATCATGTTCAACTGAAACAAAAAGTGTTAGCTTTAGACATGCATGCGTTAGAGACATGCATGCTTGAGATTTTAAATCTCCATCAGGTATTTATTTGATAAATGTTACTTTTAAGAATTTCAAGTTACAAATACCTGAAGACCCTTCACATCCCATAATAACAAACAACAGTACGTGAATCGTTTTATCAGCTGAGTTGGAATCTACTGTCTATGAAAGCCAAATGATATTGTGAAATGGTAATAGAAAACCTATTTTAACAATCGATCAAATAATCTTTTATTTATAAAGCACATTTAAACACAACAAATTCTGACCAAAGTGCTGTACATAAACACAGAATAAAAGCAATAAATATATTAAACATATAAAAAGTTAAAATAGAAATAAACAGATCTATATATCGATCTATCTAGAGGAGGCGTAAGGACATATGAGGTGTGCTGAAACAGTTGCATACAAAGACATCAAATATAAAACCAGACAGCAGGTGGGAAAGGTTCTTCGAAAATAATAACAGAATATGAGAAGCAGGATTTATGGGAATGCACTCAAAAAAAGAAGAAGAGATGTTCACACACACAGATAGAGAGGAAAGACACTGAAGGTACACGCTTTGACAGGCTCTGTAGCTAGTAAGTAAATAAAACATATACACAAGTCTCATCAAATTATTAAAAGGCTATAATAAAATATGACACTACTACAATATGCCATTGAGAATAGAAAAGATTTTAATTGAGATTTCAAAATATCAATAGTGTTTAAAGACCAAATGTAAAAGGGTAGACTGTTCCACAGATAAAACAGCACATTCAATCTTAAACTGCAGCCAAGAGTTCCAGATGGACCGAAGTTTTTGATGAGACAATCTCAAAAGCCTAGAGGTGGAGAAGTGGTGAGGGGGTCTAAGATATAACATTGTGTCAAACCATTGAGTGTTTTAAGACAAATAATAAACCTTTAAACTGAATTCTGTATTTTACTGGTAGCCAATGAAGAGAGGCCAGCATTGGAGAATTATGCTCTGTCTTCTTTGTCCCAGTCAGGAGACTAATTTTTGGACCAACTGCAAACACTATAGAGAAGACTGACTAATGCCCATATACAAAGAATTACAATAATCAAGATGAGAAGAAATAAAAACATGAACAACTTTGTCTAAGTCCATATCTTTGTGCCTTTCTTGTAGTCCCATCTTCACACCTGTTACCACAGCATCAGGTCAGGTCAGGTCAGGTTGGGGAGCATGCACTGGTTCAGCACGTTGTTGCACCCACCACACGATGAAATAGTTTGGGATCCTGGTTGGCAGCCCCCCAGGCAGACATGCAGTCCAGTACCATCCTCCAGATATGGCCCTCTTTCTGCCACAGCCAGGTGTTACATGGGTGAGCCCTTCACCACTCAGGTCCTAAACAATGAGGATCCTGCAAGCAGGATCACCCTCGGGAAATCGCTCCACATGGGTGTAGTGCCGTAACTGACGCTCCCTCACAATGCAGGGAATGTGACTCATTTGGAACTCCATGAGCAACCACTCATTTGACACAAATTCAAACCAGTGGTACCCATGGATTCTTCCAAGAGGCACAGTATCTAAAGAGTAAAGTCTTCGTTTCAGGTTACTGAATAGCGTCCATGTCTCACAACCATATAGCAAGACAGGAAGCACCAGGACCCTAAAGATCTGGACCTTCGTCCTTTTGAGCCACACACCCCACGCTCTCTCAGTCCATCTACTAACTTCATAGGAAGAGTCACCAGAGACATGAATGTCAGTAAACCCCTCGACAAGGTCGACACTCTCTGTAGATGGACACCCTGCTCCAGACTCCCCTCTCAGTCTCTTGAGAGCCTCGATCACAGACTCCATTGACTCCACAAAGATCACAGCATCATCGGCAAAGTCAAGATCAGGGAATCTTTCTTTGCCAACAGATGCTGCCCAACACCCAGTCTATGCAAGCATTGAACAGAGTTGGAGCAAAAAAACACCCCTGACGAACCCCAGAATAAACTGGGAAAAAAACACAGAGGTTCTGCCTCCACTCTGCACAACATTAACAGTACCAGTGTACAGGCCAGCCATGATATCCAGCAACCTTGAAGGGATCCCGCAAAGTCTCAGGATGTGACACGGATCAACTATGCTTTATGAAATTCGACAAAGGCTGCAAAGAAACTCTGGCAATATTCGAGTTTGCGCTTCATGACAACCCTCAGTGCCAGGATGCGGTCGATGGTAGGCTTCAAAGGGTCAGTTTATACTTCATGCTCAGAACGCATACGCGCATACATCATGGCTACCACACATTCCCAGCATTCATTTGATGCATCTTCTGAACACATCCTCAGAAATTAGTTGCGGTACCAGCAAAAAGTTGAGATGCGCAGTGTGATCAAGTCGGAGCGTGACGTCAGAGTCTCAGTTTACTATCTACATGAGACAGAAAGCTGCTTTGTGGATCCTATAGGATCAATGTGCGTGCTTCAATGTTTAATGAATGGTTCGATGTGCTAAAGAAAAATGCCAACATACAAGTGTATTTGTGGTGGTTTTATATTCAAGCATCGCACATTCCCCATCGTAATGACACGATACATTTTAAAGGTCTCATATTTTCTATGTCATCTTAGTTTTTTTTTTTTGCACCTTCACAACAGCATCAGAATGTATAGCGGCGTATTTGAACCACAGAGGAAAAAAAACTGGGGACTCTGTGGAAAAGTGTATTTTGTGATTAAAGTGGAAATTTCAGCTTAAATCTCAAAATATCCACTTTTATCCTGTAGTTTATTTTATTATTGAAGTAGACCGTCATAAACGTCATCTTAAAACCAACCCAGCTGTTAATCACTATGTGCTTCGGGGGCTTCCTCCTGGACTGACAGCAGCAATTACCACACAGAACATCTATCCATCCATTTTCCAACCCGCCGAATCCGAACACAGGGTCGTGGGGGTCTGCTGGAGCCAATCCCAGCCAACACAGGGCACAAGGCAGGAACCAATCCCGGGCAGGGTGCCAACCCACCACAGGACACAAACAAACACACCCACACACCAAGCACACACTAGGGCCAATTTAGAATTGCCAATCCACCTAACCTGCATGTCTATGGACTGTGGGAGGAAACCGGAGCGCCCGGAGGAAACCCACACATACACGGGGAGAACATGCAAACTCCACGCAGGGAGGACCCGGGAAGCAAAACCAGGTCTCCTAACTGCGAGGCAGCAGCGCTACCACTGCGCCACCGTGCCGCCCCACACAGAACACATTTATGATTTTCCAGCTCTCTGCACATTTAGAATTCTTCGATTTATGCTTGATATCACTTTCATGATGAAATGCATTAAAGTATATATATTACATTTACAGATAAGTCATTAACTTCATTTAAATAATGGATAATAATTACACATGCTGTGGCGGCACGGTGGCAGAGCGGTAACACTGCTGTCTTGATCGGAGTCACGTCCCTGGTGTTCCCTGCCTGGCGTTTGCATGTTTTCCTGGTGGGTTTTCCACAGTGTGCTCCAGTTTCCTTCCAAAGACATGCAGATTTGGGGATTTGTTGACGCTATAATGACACTGGTGTATGTGTGTGCTTGTGTTCACCTTGCGATGAGCTGATGGCTCATCCAGGCATTGTTTCTGTCTCGCATCCAATGCTTGCTGGAATGGGCGCTTCCCTGGATTGATGGATGTAAACATTAAACATCCTTTCCAGAGATATTGTGGCAAGATGTCCTTGGGATTTAATGGATGTTTCAAGCAATTCACAACACAGCGAGGCCAATTTGTTCTCACCGTAATGATATCTCACAATGCCACCTGGTGGAATCTTCCAGATTTACATAAAGTACATGTGCAAGTATAAACAGTACACCACTTGCATAGCAGAAGTATCTGCAGGTGCACATGTGGCGTCACGTGAAGTATAAACCTGGCCTTAGGCATAAAACCAGACTGTTCCTGTCACCGGTAGGTGAGTAAGTAATCACGGATCCTACTGAGGACGACTCTAGTAAGGACCTTACCCGGCACAAGAGCAATGTTATCCCCCGTAGCTGCCGCAATCCAGGCAATTACCGTTCCCTTTCCAGATAGGGACAACAAATCCCATTTTCCAGTCAGTTTGAATGATACCAGTCTCTCAAATGGAAGCAAAGATTGCTTGCAGTGCCAGGAGGACAGACCGTTGAGTGTGTGTCTACCCAGATAATATGTGTGTATTTACTTGAATTATTGCCTCAAAAATCAAATGTTTGCTTTATTCCTCTTTGTCTAACTTCTTGTTTTTCTAGTTTTAAGGTTGGAGTAATTAACAAAAAACTGTGAACACCCTTTGGTATCCACCGCCAAATCCTCAGCTCCTTCATTAACCACCCTTGAGTGACTGCCATTTGAGGACAAGGAGGACGTTTGCCAAGACTGTGAGATGAGAGATACTTGTGGTGTTTTGATAAAAGAAGATTCAAAAAACATGAATCACATCAGTGGGGGGCATGAAAAACAAAGCTTAGCAAAAAAAAAGTTTTTTCCCATGAAATTAACAAGAACCAGGCAAAAGGTAAAAGACAAAATATGGATGCCATAGTGAGCATCATGAACACAAGAAGGAGTAAACAAGCAAAGTCCTGAAAATCTACAGAACTGAAAAAATGATGAAGCCCAAGTTCTCTCTAAAGGTCGAGCCAACTGAGCTAAACTGAGTGATGGGTTCTGGCTGAGTAAATGCTGTTGCCAGGTAACTGTAAATTGGAGACAGAGTCAAAAATGACAGACATCAGTAATGGCAGCTGTAACTGAACAATCCTAAAAGTAAAGTACATGGAGTTTTTCATGCAGTTCTACCTATCAAAGACAGGTAACAGAATAATATAAAATATGTGCTAGCTCTCGCCCTACGTGTACCTTTACAGCCTTTTCTTGCTAGCCACATGTGTCTGAATATCTCCTAACCGGTACATCCTCTCTTGATTGTAATCCCATAAAGCCTGCTTTTCAGGGTCTTTCATTATTTTTGAGATGTTTTTCTCGCATGCTTTCCATCTTTGAAGGCGGCTCTCTCAGCATGCTTCTTACGCCTTTTCTCCTCCTTGTGTGTCTCACCCTTATACTTTCTCTTTTGATTGTATCAACAAAGCCAAATTGACCAATCACAGCAAAGCCAAACTGAGTGACTGGAGACGCGCACACACACACACACACACACACACACACACACAAACCCTTGTATTTGATTATATAGTAGATGAGCGTGATAAAATTGGAAATTTTTAAAATTCAATTAGGCTTTAGTCATAATGATTCGATTTGTCAAAGCCAGTTACCCAGAATTCCCAAGCATTTAAAAATTCTTCTCTATAGACTATATAATTATATTCTTTGAACTGGAGGGTAGAGTACTCTAAATGAGTTTTAATGATACAGTAAAAATTACAAACCTTTGCTACTTGAGATTTCACAGTTTAAAAGAATAATGAAGCCCTCCAAAATATGTCAAGGTCTTAGGAAGCAGAAGCCTACCCGAGCCACATATGATAGATACAACACAGGACTCAATTCTAGTCTGGGCAATAGTCCATCACACAGCCTACTGATGGACACCCCAGCCACACATCTCTTGGGTATGTGAGAAAAAACAGAGCACCTTTTAAAAATTCTATATACCCTATAGGTAACAAATGCCACAGTGAGCTAAATGCCATGCTGCAAGGTTGCCCCAGAATGGGCATGGGACTCATTAGTTTTTCTTTCTCTTTGCTCCACAATTTTAGATTGTAGCCATGGTTTACCTAAAGCTGATGTCACATTATATGACTTCTAGTATCTAGGTATGTAGACTTGTTTATTGCAGCCACTAATCTTGTTGCCAGACCATGTGAATTTACAGGACTTAAAACTACTGGTCATGCCATGTTTAGTGACTGCATGCCAACCTTCCAGTACAGTTGTGCTAACCCCATTTAGTGACAGCCAATAAATGCTACCTTAAGGAGCTGGTATTGTATGAATGGTTGACAGGTTCAGTGAGTTCAGCTGCAATCTCTTTTTTGTTTTTAATGTCATGGTATGTAAAACACAAGACATCAACTTTTATGTCTGTGAGAGTCGAAGTTCATTCTTTCTCATCGCTGCATTATATGCATTGTAATTCCTGATGTGCATTTATTGGCTGCCTGTTCTCAAGCTCGCATGTCACATTCAGTGATTTACACTTGTATTCTTCATTTCCATAATCTTAGTGCAGGACCATTTCTGGGCATAGGCTGTCTATGCAAGGGACTAGGGTGCCCTCTAGTGGTCAGGCACATAACTGAAGCCCTCTGTAGAGATTCCTATCTTTATTTTGTTTAGAAAAATGTGTCCAGACCAGACTGGAGCACAAAGAAATGTTTATGTTTGGGCCTTAACTGCCCCTTCACTATGCACAGCACAACCTTTGTGCTGTCGTATAGACTAGAGCAGGCAGTGTGCCAGGCATCTTGTGCAATGTGCAGCCTCCTCACCACCTATGCACCACACGTGTGACTGCCAGGACCAGGAGTCAGAACTCACCCCGGTCTTTTCACGTTATGCGCAGCCTGCCAGACAGACACACATGCAGTCTCCCCCTCCACTTCAAACATGGCACTGCAGGGTGCCTTCTAGACTCCTGTGAGTGGCCGAGTGCATTCAGGCAGCTCCTCGTGTCATTGCTTGTTCCTTGGATTGGGAGATACTAAGGTGAGAAAGTGAACCTGAACAGAGGAGGCAGGAGCACTGACACTGCAGCAGGAACATTGTGGGCACTACACCACCAGGGATTTTTTTTGTATTTTTAACCAATACATACACTCCAGGGGGACATTATACAAGGACACATTTAGAACTGCACAAACACAGTTCAGTTGTCCCCCACCTCAAAAAAGACTCTGGTGGTGACGTTAGACCTTGATGGGAAAGCACTGATACAAGAAATGGAAGCTTTCCCAGATTTTCCTAAAGCTAACATGACCACACTGGAACTTTTCTCTTTCTTGCAAGAAACTAATTTAAATGAAATACATCCAAATATGTGGATAGCCCTCAGAACGGCAGCCATCACTCTCATAGCTACTGCAGAGAGAAGTTTCTCAAAACTGAAGTTTATAAAAAATGACTTGAGGTCTGCGATGACACAAGACCATCTCAATGGTCTTGCAATGATGAGCATTAACAGAGACAGGTCTAGGAATACATCATATGATAACGTTATAAATGATTTTGCTGTAAGAAAGTCAAGGGGTGTCAGACTTTAATAAGGCTTTTATTTGCAATGTTTAGTCTCTCCATTTACCAGTGACGTGTTTCAAATATTATTTGTTGTACTTCCTTTTCTATATAAAGTTTGTATAGTCTGTTAAATAAGTCATTGAAAATGCAAAGTGGTTCTGTTTTGTTATATTATTGTTCTATATAACTTTTGTATGTTTTGGTACATACACAATTTACATGCAAAAGAGCTATCTTGTTATAAAATTATAATTGTATTATTCTGTTTATTTATTTTTAATTAAATAGGTGATTAACCTTTGTTAATATCATATTGTGTCTGTTGGTGTTGGTGGCGTGAACAGCCCTGACTTAGTGAGTCACATAGTGTGACATACCCAGCAACTCACTGAAACTGGTCCACGAGTTTATGCGAAAAATAACAAATTCCTAATACAAGAAATTGTATAAAGTGAAATAAAAGTACAAGAACGTCTGACATACCTCACAATGAGAAGTCTCGTAATGTGACCTCGGCTTCAGGAATTAAGACAAATAACTCCAGTTCTGCCTGCCTGCAGGGATTATAAAAGCAACAGTAGAAAGAGAAATATAAAAATAAAAAAGACATAGAAGATTACTGAAAATGTAAAAGTCACCTCTCACAGATTCATTCAGTTTTAGCAGAAAGACATGATTAAATGGAGGTGAGACATATTGAGAACAGTAAGGAGGAAAACAACATGAATGGAAAATGAAAATGACACACATTATCCATTCACATTTTTTTCTAAAGTTTTCGCTTCTTGAAATGTCAAATCTCCTAGTAGATATATGGAATCATTAATCGAATTCTAAATAATTTAGAAAATACAGCTTGAGAAGCACTACCAAGGTCTTTTTAAAGGGTAATTGTTTACAAGCCTGACTGATAAATAGTGCTTTAGCTGCCAATGCAGAAACAGTCAGGATTTTTCCACAAGATTTCAGATAATTGGAGCATTGAAATAGGACAGTAAATAAGTTGATTTGTGTTTTCTATAACTAAAGTCCAGTTCTGTATTTTAATCCATTCTGTTTTATCATTTAGTGAAAGAATGGTGACATGTTGCATGTTGGTCAGACATACAAATAAGAATTTCATTGCACTCTCCACACATAACCATATTGCTATCAGTCAGTCAGTCAGTCATAGTCCAACCCGCTATATCCAAACTACAGGGTCACGGGGGTCTGCTGGAGCCAATCCCAGCCAACACAGAGCGCAAGGCAGGAACAAACCCTGGGCAGGGTGCCAGCCCACCGCAGTATATTACTATTATTACTGCTAAAACCTTCTTCTTCCACTTCATCTTTTCCTACTTCTGTGTGGTGTCAATATGATTGATCAGCCTTCGCCATACATCTCGGTCCTGCACTTCGTCCCCAGCCAGACACTTTTCCTTCTGATCTTCTTTTCCTTTTTCCTTCCAACTGCACATTGACCTCTCCTGCTTTCTCTCCCCCTGTACTTCCATTCCCATCACTCTTTTGCCCACTTATTCATTGACTCTTCTCATCACATGTCCATACCACTTCAAACTACTTTCTTGTGCTTTCTTAGATACCCCTATCACTTACCTCCAATTGTCTCATTTCTTGTTCTGTCCTTTTTTGTAACTCCTGTGGAATGGAAGTTAAAGTCTATTGCTAGCTTCTGTATGAAAATCTGCATGTTCTCTGTATGGCTAGGTATTATTATAACAGATAAATAAGCGTGCTTACATAGAGTAGGGCTGCCAGTGTGGAATGCAGTTTTTGGCTACTTCCCGGCTTACCTCAGCAGTGTATAGGTTATCGTCCAATTAAGATGCCAAACGTATGACGTAAGTTTTCTGATAAGCTTAATTAAAAATATAAGAAAAGACTAGAAATTCTGCTTCCCGTTGTAATCAACGAATTGTGTAAGAATGTTCTGTGACCTTTGGATGAAACTGAACTTACTAACTGCTTCTTTGAAGATCTCTGTTATAAAATGCAACTCACCCCCCTATGAGGGGGCTTTTTGCACTTAGTCTCTGTAAGGCAAAGACCCTCTACTCACCAAGTATAAAGAAATAAAAGAATTCTGCTTGTTTGAATTAGTGTCTGCCTGCTGTTGTCTATTACCTTCATCCACACTCCACACATCCAACTCAATATTCTCATTTCTGCCACATCCAACTTCTTCTCCTGCGCTCCCTTTTACTGTCCATTTTTGTGCACCCTATGTCTGGTTTTACCACTGTTTTAAAAACCTTGCCATCAACCTTCACCTTAATTCTTCGATCATGCAAAACTTCTGACATCTTCTTCCAATTGTTCTGTCCACACTGCACTCTATGGATTATCCTTTGCGGGCTACCACTGATCTTAGATGTTTAAATTGGCTCACTCTTTTCAATAGGTCTCCAAGCAGGCTAACCTCTGAGTCCTGATCAACATTAAACCTCACATATTCTGTCTTCTTCCTATTTATCTTCCAAAGCCCTCCTTCTAACATCCTCTCCACTTCCTCTTTTCTGTTACCACACAACACAATATCACCAAAAAAAAAACGTCTGGCCAGGGTATTGGTCTTTAATCCCATGACTCAATATCTCCATAACCAGATTCAAGAGGTAAGGACTTGAAGAAGATCCCTAATGCAGATCTACTCTAAAGGGTTATCTTGTCTGTTACACCAACACTGCGTTGAACCCGAGTCCTCACTCCCTCAAACATATCTTGGACAATCTTCATATACGTCTCTGGTCCTTCTTTATGTCTCATGCACCTCCAGACCTCTTGACATTTTATCATAAGCCTTCTCCAAATCAATAAACACCATATGCAAACCTTTCTGTATTTGCCCATAATTCTCTATGAAGATGTCTCAATGGAAATTACTAATATTCTAATTATTGTTACCTCTTACCTATTATTACATATTGCCTCTGATTGAATTTTGAAAGTCTGCAGGGAAAATATGAAAACTAGCTAGGCATTTATTTCAGCACTTGTGCATTAAGATGTTAAATATTCTGCCCAAAAAACTGTAACATTAAGGTCATTTTTCTTTATGAGTGGATTCATGTTTTTATTCTGTATCTCACCTCAGTAGCCAGCTGTTAGCACTGTCTTCACATAGTTTAGGTCTGTATCCTGGCACATTCACTCTTGGTTATGAATGGTGGAGTCTTCTGGTGTCTGGGTGAGGTTTCTTCTAATTATTCCAGTTTTCCTATTTCATCCCAAAACATGTTAAATGGTGTCTATAGATTGTCCTAGTATTAATGAGTGAGGGAATGTAGTTTGTGATGGCATCCATTCTAGAGTTGGCTCCTGCCATGCTTTTAATATTGCTTGGTATCCTCCGGCTCCCCTTCATCCAAAACTTGGACCAAGCAGGTTGTCATGCCTGGACATCTGAGGATTCCTTTCTGGACTCCGCTGATGCATGTGGTAGCACAGAGGGGGCACTGCAGCTTACAGCATCATTTCTTTTTCCCTCTACAGTACTGAGAAGATGGCCAGTGAGGGCAACTGAGCCACACCTACAGCAGCCCAAGAAGCCACACCCCTTCTGGTCAAACCCTTTAAATACAGACGTCCCCTAAAGGAGCCATTTCATTTGGGGTCTGGACGCTTGTGAAAGTCAGGCTGACTCACTCGACAGAGCCTCTTCATTTGCTTATCAGGCAATTTTCATGCCTTATTTCAGTTGTTGGGCCCTAAAGCACTTGCTTTTGTTCTATTTTTTGGACTTTCTCTTTAAACTTTGAGGCATGGTTGGTCCCCAGCTATTCCTACTCTCTCCACTACTCCTTTACTCATTTACATTGAATGGTAAATAAATAATTGAAATGATGAATGGTTTTTAAGTATGTCTCCCATTAATTAACCTCCCTAATTATGCCGATACTATGCTATTTACATTCTAAATGATGATATAAAATAGCACACTTAAATGTGTATGTTTAAAAATATATTGTGGACAACCAGGGGATGCACTGCTCCCCAAACACCTGCTCAACAGACAGACAGAGCCCGAAGTCCCAGCACAACACAGGCTTTATTTCAGTGGGGAAGCACTTTTCCCTCACTCCCCAGAGCAGCACAGTACAAATAAGCACAGGTAAACCCCAAACACACAGTCCCTTTCTCTCCTTGTCTCTTCTGTCTCCACTCCTCCCTCAAGCTTCGTTCTCCACCTCGTGACTCTGGCTTGCTCAATGGAGTGAGGCGGCCCCTTTTAAGAGCACCCGGAAGTGCTCCAGGTGTTCCACAGTCTTCTTCCAGCTGTACTTCCAGGCCGGCTATTTTCCATGTCCCCACTGACGGTGGCCATGGGCCCCAGCAGGGTTTCAGATTCCATGCTCCAATCCCGTGGTCCTGTAGCAAGCCAGGGAACTGCCCTCTGTCATCCCAGGGGAGGTATTGCCCTGCGCAAGCTCCTTCTCCCGATCCTTCTATTATGGAGGCGTCCCGGCTGGGTAAGTATCCCAACTGTCCTTTACAATATCAACAGCTACTTTAGAACTGCTAGGTCTCTGGACCTCCAATCAAATGCTGTTTATTTAAGTCACTTAGAAATACAGTCGATTCAAAAAGTACTGTATTCTGACCCCCTCACACTCTGCCCACTTTATTATGTTGTAGATTTAATTTTATACGGATACATTTGCCTTTTTTCCCCATTAATTTACACTCAATATCCCATAATAACAAAGTGAAAGTATTTTTTCAGAAAGGTCAGCAGATTTATTAAAATCAAAAACTTAAATCACTCTTTCATGTAAGTGCTCAGAGCCTTTGCTCTTGCACCCCATATTGTGGTCAGATGCATCCTGTTTGTTTCATTTCTCCTGAGATGTGTTTAAAACTTGATTAGACTTTACCTGTGGCAAACTGAACTGATTAGACATCATTTAAAACAACACACACTGCATATATAAAGTGTCATAATTCACACTGCATTTCAGGGCAAAAACCAAATCATGAAGTCCAAAAAACTCTGCAATAAAATTGTGGCAAGGTGATAAAACCATTTCAAAAACTTTGAGTGTTCCTGGAAGCACAGTGGTCTCAATAATTGTGAAGTAGAAGGCATTTAGAACCATTTAGGCTCATCTTAGAGCTGGCTATCTAGTCAGACCGACTAACCAGGCAAGGAGGACCTTTGACAGGTAGGTGACTAAAAAACCCACATTTGCTCTCACAGAGCTCCAGACCTTCTCTGCTAAGACAGGAGAATCTGTCAGAAGGACAAACATGTCAATCAAGCATTGATGTTAGAGTGACTAGATGGACCCCTCTTGAATAAAAAAGCATATGAATGCCACTCTGACAGCATGAGGTAAAATATTCTCTGGTCTGATGAGTCAAAAATGTAACTCTTTGGGCAGAACTCGGTGCGCTTTGGCTGGCGAAGATGAAGCACTTCTCATCACCTGCTTTAATACCATGCCAGCATGGTGGTGTCAGCTGCTTCTCAGCGAAAGGGATGAGGAGACTGGTTAGAATTGCATCCAGATACAGAGATATCTGTAGGAAAGGAAAGGAAATCTACTTCAGAGAGCATGCCACCTCAGACTGGGTCAATGGTTCACCTTTCACCATAACAATGACCTGAAGCATACAGCCAAGACAACACTGGATTGACTTCGGGACAAATCTCTAAATGTTCTTTAGTGGTGCAGCCAAAGCCCATATTGACACCTCATCTGTGGAGAGCCCTGAAGATGGCAGCTAGTAGATGCTTCTGTCCCAGTCTAATGGAGCTCTGCCAATAAATAAAGAAACAAAAATGGGAGAAGGGTGAGATAAACTGCCAAAATCCAGCTGTGCAAAGCTTGTAGAAACTTAACCAAGAAGACTCAAAGCAGTAATCGATGCTGAAGGGGCTTCTATAAAATACTGAATTAAGGGTCTGAATACTTATATAAATGACATATTTTAGTTTATGATTTTTAATAAGTTTACAAACCCTTTTGAAAACATGTTTTCACTTTGTCATTATGAATGTAGACTGATGGGCCAAAAATGGCAAAAGTATCCATTTAAAATTAAATCTACAGTACAATAAAGTGTGCAGAAGTAAAGGGTCTGAATACTTTCTGAAGCCACTGTGTATTAAAATAATCTCCTTAAGCATGTTTATAAAAATTCTCAGTTTGTAAAATCCGAATATAGCATTGATTATACTCTAAGTGGAATTGTTACTCTATAAAATGATTAGTATCGATTTTTGGATGTTTCAAAGCATATCAACATTTCTTCTGAAATATTACTGATTTCTTATCGCAGGAAACTAAAAAGGTGACAAATTGCAAACAACACAGGGGTGCAGTCCAGATGCAGCAGTATGAAATTAAAAATAAATAAATAAATCGAATGTTGATCGAAAGAGACTCGCGCGCACAATCGCTGTCCTTTCAGCACCATGTGTCCGTACACGCGCACGGCGAGAGCGCGCGTCTTTCTGCAACACAGCCGCGCACATCTTGACGAAAGACATCTGCAGGAAAGCGCACTTGCTGTTGTTTTGATGCAATATGAATGTGATTTTACTTATCTTAAACTGTGTGAGCTTTCTGTTTCCATTTCAAGAAATGTGATAGACTGCTTAGTCTCTTCCAGATGTGACTCTTCTTCCGAAACAACCTGCGGAATTCATTGCAACGGTCAATCTCTTTAGAACGTGAGCAAGTTTCCACAGTCTTAATCTTGAGATATTGCCGAGGAATCTCTTTTTAGCAGTTTGGCTCTTTTTCTGTGATTCCTTTCATTTTTCCGAATTGCTTATGTCGCTTCTTGCTGTCATGACGTTTATTCAGGTAAGTTGACTAATTCTTCATTAAATGTCGATGCTTGTAATTACTGACATACCAGCGGACGCATTGGCTCATTATATGGTCGTTAGCGAACTATCGCATCTCAAAAACGACACTCGTTTTAAGGTTAATGTAGCTTTGCACTGAAACAATTTAGTTCTTTTTAAGTTCCTTAAAGATAAACGACGCTGTTAAAAAGAAAGTTAATGTGCTTAAAATGAGACAAAATGTGACGAGAATTTAAGTTCAGCACTTACTTCAATTTCAGCATTTAACGCTGAAGACGCTTCTGAGAAATTAATCGGGTACCTTACCCTTCATTATATACTCGCGTTTCAAAGAAAAACGAATCTCTTTGAAAAAAGAAATATTTAAATATACTGTTAACAAATGAAAAAAAAAAAACCTACACAACAACTAATAAATATATGTAGTAGTGTGTATATTATTCTCATTACCTCTTTTCATAATGCCTAATTTTCTTACAAATGTCTGGAATTTTGTTTAAGGCTATGACTGTGCATTTTAATATTTTCTGTATTGAATAATACGAAACCACATTGTTCATAAAAAAATAATAAATGAAATATTTTACATTGATGGAAAACAAACTCTCTATGCCATCTAGAATAATACCTAACTGATTAAATTTTGTGTGATTATCCTAGCAATGCTGACATTTTGGGATACTGGGAATCAGCTGCATTGATGAGTCAAGACCTTTAAATCACATAGCTGGCTGTTAAGAGAGAAAAAAGATGAATTACAGTCTGGATTTTCAAGGCACCCATTTACAGCATCTCAGTCTGTTAACAGCAAGAAATCTGTCCATTGAAGCAATCCGCCGCATGATCCATGATCACCTTTTACTTGAAGAAAGTGAGCTTGAAAATATTTTGCTACTGAGAATTCAAGAACCCATGACCATTGCACTTACAGTAATGTATGTGGCCTCCTTTGTTTTGGGTTTCATTGGAAACATCATGTCCATCAAAGTGCTGACAGGGAAACGGAGCAAAAGGATGACAGGAGTTAGTGCAACTAGAAGCTTGCTGGTAAATTTAGCAATCTGTGATCTGATGGTGGTGTGCATATGTATGCCAATTACCCTTGGAAATCAGATCTACCGAGCATGGATTTATGGGGACTTTCTGTGCAGAGCAGTGCCTTTTATTCAAGCTGTTTCTGTTTCTGCTAGTGTTCTCAGCCTTACTGTCATAAGTATTAACCGATATTACAGTGTTCATAACCCATTAAATGCCCGATCTTTTTTCACCTGGAGGAAGATCTTCTGCACTATCATAATAGTCTGGATTTTCTCTTCAGGGATATGCATGCCACTGATATTTATGAACAAGAGAGATGAGATAAGACCCATTGAGAATCGCCCATTTGTATTCCCGAGTTGCAGAGAAATGTGGCCACAGGCCAGGCTAAAGCAAGCTTATAATTTTATTCTCTTTTGTACCCTTTACTGCCTCCCAGTGACATTCAACCTGGTCATCAGCTTCTTAACAGGATGGAAGCTCTGGAGTGCTTCCAGGCATTTCAAAGATTTTGACTCCCGAAGCCAAACCGTGCCCACCTCAAGGCTAAAAAACCGGAAAAAGATTGCCAAGATGGTGGTGGCCCTGGTGCTTCTATTTGCTGTGTCCTGGCTTCCCTTTTACATGGTTGATATTTGGATTGATTTTAACAGCCCAGATTCTCAGAAGGAAGAAACTCCTTCTCCATGGGTTCTGAATGTAAGGCCTTTTGCCCAGTGGCTTGGTCTTACTAATTCAAGTCTGAACCCAATCTGCTACTGTTTTGTCGGCGACCTATACAGATCTGCAAAGGAAATGAAGTCCAGATATCAGAGGCGAATAATGAGCTTCTTTCGATTGTCACTCTCTGAAGAATTAAGCAGCTCCAGAAAGATCTCCTTCAAAAGAGCAGTCGATGCATCCCGCAAGGACTCAGTCTGCAGCACGTCAGTCATGAACCACATGTCCGACTGTGATCAGTACACCTACAGATGTGAATCGGCACTGCACACCAAGCAGCCAGCAGCTGCTCATGTGTTCACAGTAAGAAGACAATCCTCAACAGAGTCTCACCAGACTAAATTATAGGGTGGGCTTCAGACAAGCTGAACCCCAGACTGCTGTGTGGAATTGAAATGAAACTATGATGCTGACAATTGGCAAGCACTAATATTAAGAGACCACCCATCGCTCAAAAGGACACTAAAAGAAGCATATTATTTAGTACAGCAAATAAACTTATAGCACTTGGGGAGCCACTACAGAAGAAACTCTGGGGGACTGGCAGCTCTTTAATGTAAAGCTCAGCCACCTTGAACACTGCATGCTGCTGATATATTGTATGAAATGTAAGGAACCGTAAAATAATAAGTGTGGAGACATGAAAATAACAAAGATCAACTTCTAAAGAAGGTCATAATTTAAAAGCAAAATAAAGCAAGTGTCCTAAAACTGCTATGTTGTACACAGTTTTCTTCAAGGCATAGACTAGCCTTCTGCATCTGTAAGGCAGATGCTTGAAAAAAAATGACTCTTCTCTTTCCTGATGCTTCGAATCCATAACAGTACTGTGAGGAGCAAGGGATTATCCAAGACTGGGACACAAGGAGAGAAGAATTACCTGTCCATTTGTTATAATATGTTTGTTATAATATTAATTTCATGTCACTATCTCTGTGCACACTGTTATACCGGCAGACCAAGTATGGTACACAGGGGCTCAGCATTTAGAATTGACAACCAAGCATTGGATTTAGGTAGCCAAAGACAGCTGGAGGATTGTATAGTCAGCCTAAAAGACAGAATAGTATACTTCTGTCCTCTGTCAGCACAAAAAATCTTCTTTCCTTGTTGGGAGAATGAGAACTGCAAGTAGGCATTGTGCTATTCCTGTATGTTTGGAGGTGGAGTTGAACCGTTCCTGTCCTTGTTTGGAGACCAGAGAGGACCAGCACGTGGATAAGACAGTATATAAGGATGGACCTAATGCCAATACACTTGGAAGCTGTCGGGCGGAAGATTATGTCATCCGTCCGGAAAATCCTCTCAGCGTGGTGACGAAAAATGGCAGACTGCGTAGATCAAGACTCCCACCTTGATAAAGTCTGTCATAAGCTTCCCATCTGTAACCGCGTAAAACCCGTCAGTAAAGTAAGCTAAAGTATATCGTTTTCTCATGTGATTTTTGTACTGCCGTAATCTCGATGGGAGGGATATCATCTTTTCTGTCATATTTCTATATTTTTCAGTTACTTAACATGCCGCAATTTCAAAAGAACACACTTCCGGAGTGCTTAAAACCTTCTAGGGAAATACACCATTACAGGACACACACATATAATTTAGAGCTGCCATTGGGGTGGGATAACAGGTGCAGTTGATGAGAACATGGGCACAAGGGGCAGATTCAAGTTCAGTCCTGAAGGACCACAGCAGCCCGGCCCAGTAGCTTCATTAGGAGACAGTTATTACCTAAAATGGATCTTCTTATTTAACACTAAGGCTTGTTAGGGTCTTCATGGATAGCGCATTGGTAGTGCTGTTTGCTTTGAAATTAGAAGACTAAGGTTCACGTCCTGGATCATCCCTGTGTGGAGTTGCATGGGTTTCTTCCCAGTACTCTGGTTCTCCCCCCCACAGTCCAAAGACTTGCAGGTTAGATGAATTGGTGATATGAAAGTGGACCCCAGGGGTTTTTCCTTCCTTTTGCCCTATGCATGCTGGGATAGACTCCAGTTTCCCCATCACTCTGCTCAGGATAAAGCAGGTTAAGAAAATGGATGGATAGACAGTGTCTTCATTCTGCCACTTCAGGTTTTTCTTCTCCAAGAACATCATCAGAATGAATTGTTGTCAATAGAAGATCAATCATTTTCAATCTTTCACATTTTTCCATTTGAAATATGTTATTAAACAAATCTTACTTGGTATAAATGAAACACATTTAGATGGTGAGCTGCTGCTTCATTTGTCATTTGTATCTCATTGGCAGCTGGTTAAGAAAACAAGAAGCAATTAAAGATGGTGACTCCTAAAAGGTGAGTTAACTAAAATGAAGCACAGAAATGTTGCGTAAGTCATACTGGTTTCAATATCAAAAATTGAGTCCTAGGTAAGAAGTGGGATTGAAACAAATGCCAACAACTACTGCGGCCCCCTGGGTCTGAAGATGAGCACCTCTGATGTAGAGCAGTGGTTCTGAGGTTCAGTCCTGGAGACCCCCTGTCGGTGCAGGTCTTCATCCCAAGCATCGTCTGCTTTTAATTGGACTCAGACATTCATTAAAAAGAAATTCACAGACTTTTTTTTTTTATTTTAAAAAACCAGAAATTTCAAACTGGATATGCTGACTGTTTACAGAATAAAGCAGGTCTTTGTGTTTAATCGGTAAAAATTTCACCCTTTTTGCTTTGCAATGTTTTATCTCTTTTTAGGGTTCAAGGTGCGACTTACCAATAAGAACACAAGAGGGTAATAATAAAATAACCACCCATTAGCACGGCCATCTTAACAGCATTATAAGCCCCCGGGCAAAGCAGTCACAACATACATAGATTAGCATGGAGTCCCTGTGCTTGTGGGGTCCCCAGGGAACTGCCCAGCGTGCCCATGTGTTAATATGGCCCTGTCTATTAGCTGAGCTGGTGTCTGCTCCGTTTGTCATTGACCATCAGTAGTCAAATGGCATCAAAAGAACAAACCCTCTTCTCTTCTCTTACCTTGACTTCAATCCAGTGGACATTATTCTTTCTGGGCACCAGCTCTGCTAAACTAATTTTAGCCTCTTGCTGGAAATCCTCATTCTGCAATCCTTCTAACTTCACTTGAAGTTTCTGTGGCACAGATCAGTGGATCATCTGACTCCAATATAAAGGAGTGGCAAGGTGCTGTGCATTTGGTTTCGAACTGGTTGGCAGGGGTTCTGTGTCATGCCACTAATTTTAATTGTTCGTTTTTGTTTTTCTTACGTCTCACTTTCCTAAGGGACTCCCTGTGTCTGTCTGCCCCTCTTAGGGTTGTGGCACGTGGCTGGGGGTGGTACCCAGCCGGGACGCCCAGGAAGACTGAAGCAGGGCTTCTCCAGACCACAAGGGGGCAAGCGCCCTGGTTGCACTGGGGACCATGGGTGCAGAGCTTGGAATCTCAACCCTGTAGGGGACCGTGGTGACCGCCAGGGGGCGCCCCGGTGCCTGAAGAGCCCTGGTCCTCAGCACTTCCACCACACCAGGAAGTGCTGGGGGGAAGAAGACTGGGGACACCCAGAGGGCTTCCAGGAGCGCAGCCAACACTTCTGCCACACAGGGGAGTGTCCACGGAGGAGTGTCGGGGAGCAGCTGGAGCCCATCCGGGCTGGTATAAAGGGGGCCACCTCCCTTCAGTCGGGGTCAAGAGTCGGGTGGAAGTGGATGAAAGACTAAAGAGAGAGAGGAGTGGAGGCGGCCGGAAGGATGGCACTGGGAAAAGAGGCCTGGACTTTGGGGGATCTGTGCTGGAAGCACTGGGTTTGTGCACAGACTTATAAACTGTTGTAAATATTGTACAGAATAAATGCGTGTGTTGGGTGATAAACCGTTGTTCGCATGTCTGTGTCCGGGCCACGTTCCACAGGGTTCTACATGGGCATCAGTAAATTTTAATCCTACATTGGCCCCTTTTTATAGGGCAATTGTGTGGGAGAGTGTACCAGGAGGGCACTGTTGGGAGTTGTTGTTGCTTTGTGACTACAATTTGTTTTTCTATGATTCCTGATTGTTTTTATGTTTATTCCATCCATCCATTATTCAACTTGCTACATCCTAACTACAGGGTCACAGGGGTCTGCTGGAGCCAATCCCAGCCAACACAGGGTGCAAGGCAGGAAACAAACCCCAGGCAGGGTGCCAGCCCACCGCAGGGCACACACAACCACACAGCAAGCACACACTAGAGACAATTTCAGATCGCCAAAGCACCTAACCTGCATGTCTTTGGAATGTGGGAGGAATCCGGAGAACCCACAGGAAACCCACGCAGACATGGGGAGAACATGCAAACTCCATGCAGGGAGGACCCGGGAAGCAAACCCGGGTCTCCTAACTGCAAAGGCAGCAGCGCTACCCACTGCGCCACCATGCTGCCTTTTATGTTTATTGAAATTTTAAACATTTTGATCACAAAAAAAAAAACAAACTTCAAAGAAAAATATATTAAAAAGAAAATGAGAAAACTCTAGTTAAAATAACTTTAAAAGATTAAGCAAACAATACAGATACTTTTTCAGAAATGTAAATCTCAAACTACTGCTTTTTTCTGAATGCAGAATAAGAGAAGGAAAAATGGTAGATAATTAAACAACGAGATCATTTGTGAATTTGGTTGGAACAAAACGGTGCAGGCACAAAGGACCCCAAAGACTGAACTCAAGGTGGTCTTTAGGACACCAAACCCACAGGCTCCTGCAACTGAGATGTTCTAGCCTCTGCAACTTTAAAGTCTGCAACAGAACTTTTTCAAATCTGTGTGATCCAATCCAACCAGACAGCAGATCATCTCAAGACCCACTTACGCACATGCATAGTACAATTTACTTGGTAGAAAAAGGAGGAATAATGCACAAAGGCAAATGTTAACGGTAAGGACAAGAAAACCATAGGATATGTAATCACAAAGAGAAAAAAAAATGTGGACACCTACCATTAAGAGGGCTTTTATCTACTATATGATATAAAACTAAGGTCTCTGTGCCTGTCCAGTCCTTTCCAAGCAATGTGATTGGTCAGATTAGCTTTAGTGTGATTGGCCAGTTTAGCTTTGGTGTGATTGGTCAGTTTAGTTTTGTTGACCCAATTAAAAGAGATGGGTATGAGGAACAAAGGCATGGGAGGCATGCTGAGAGTCACCTTCAAAGATGGAAAGTATAAAAACAAACAACATGTGAGAAAGGTGCCTTGAAAATACTGTCAGTCTGAGAAGCAGGCTCCACAGGAACACATTCGACAGAGGGAGCACCGGTTACGAGCACATCAGACACACGAGGATATACCGAGGAAAGGCGCTGAAGGTACGCACTGGGCAAGATATATCAAATGTGTTTAAAGTCATCGCTTGACCTGTCTAGTGATAAAATAAAGACTTAACACTCAAAAAATAAATCTTTGGATTAAATTAATTTGATCATATCACGTTTTTCCACCTTAACTGAATTAAGTACATCCAACTTGAAAATAGCATGCGTTTACTAAATGTATCTATTTGCTATTAACTTGATGTAATTAATTAATTCACTCATAAATTAAAAAAAAAAGTCCAGTACTGTATAGTTCACGTAGTTTATAAAACTATAGGTAAGTTGGGTATCTTTAACTTTCAAAGAGTGTTCATTCAAACCCACCATTTATACTTTATTAGCGCGAGTAACTGAGAATATGCAGAACATTTTTTAGGAGTATATAATGATTTCCTATATTAAGTGAGCAGGTCTTGCTTTCTTTGACTGCACATAAAGTGTAATTCCAGAATCAATTGCCTTGATCTCGTGAAAAGAATAAAAAGATGCTGTTGTGTTGTGTGAGGTGGGCAAATTATTTTCCTGAACACGAAAAAAATGATCACAGATCAGCTTCCAAAGCCTTACACAACTCACATCATTTGGACAAAAATACATAAAAAATGTAATAACCTTGAATAAATACATAAAAATTTACTTTATTTCGAATTGTTCAAAGGTGATTAGAATCCCTTGCCCCTTGAAGCAATAAAAGGGTTATTTATGCAAAATGTTACACTTTATGTAAATAGGTTAGTCGCGTACATATCACTTGTTTTATAAAGTTAAATCAGGTCCGTGCAAATGTGGATTGTGAAAATGGGAGTATAATTTTTTGAGTATAGAAAGGTGTTAATTTTGAGTAAAACAGGTGAATAACGACAACAGATTATTTCTCTGTTTATAAGAAAATAATCAGAGGGATTTGTTTCAGCGTATTAATTGCGGTAATGTGATACCTAAGGGATTTATGTTAATGTAGCTAGAAACAGCTATGTAATACCTGCTCCAAACATGATCATGTTAAGTTAAATTAATTTACATTGAGATTTTTTAAAGTAAACCTTGTTTGGGTGCCAACTTTCTGTACCTTCATACGCTTCGTTTTACGTGCTTTGATCAGCTGTCCTGTCAAAATGGACTTCACTAAGAACTCGCAAAATGAGCTTCAGCTCAGGGTGATGCTGTTCCTGCCGCAGCGGTGCGCTCCAACTCCCTGGCTTTTAATTCCGGCTGCAGAAACAACTGAAAGACTTGCGTGTTGTGTTAAACGGCGACAATAAACTGAATCCGAGTGGCTGATTGTGTCTTGCAATGGACTGAAGCCCCGACGCGGATCCCTCATCTGAGCCCGATTCTGCCAGGATAGACTTTGTATTGGAATAAGCAGGTCTCGCTGATATGTGACCGCCAGTAGCACTGACATGGCCGAAAACTTGACTATTCGTTATTAAGCATCGGTGTACACGTGACGTGACCTTGTGATATAAAGTCCCGAGAGTCTTTTGTAGACCAGCTGGGGTTCGTATACGCGTGGCCTTGCGATGCAAAAGGCAGAACTGGAAATCATCAAAAGTAATAACGTTTTTTTGATGCTGAAATAAATAACCGATCTCAACAAACCTTATGGGTTTCCAGATTAGGTGTTTGCAAGTAAACATTTCTCGGAACTACAAGGCAAAGACCGATTTTAAGACGTTGAAAATTCTACACGTGGAGTTTTAAATATGCATGGAGGGAAAAACAAAAAAACACTGAAACATCCGCTTCAATGAACTATAATGCGTAATCATAAGCACGTCTGGTTCTTTAAAAAGCCGGGGAAGCTCACACAACAATTTTAACAATTTGGCAAATGTTTCATTTCAAATAGTGCAGCGAAAGTAGAAAAATGGGGAACTGATTTAGCTGAACTTGTTTTGGCTTCATTTAATCGTAATGGCTATCTTTTTATTCCAGTGTAATGAACTGAACATTTCATAATACTGTATAACGGAAAAAATGCAGCAAAATGCTAGGCACAAATGAATGTTCCCAGGCCTGCACTACAGAGAGCAGAGCTGGGTGATTTGTGGGGCTCTGCAGATTTTTAAAAGGTAAGCTGAATTTATGTTTAAAAAAAAATTAATTTGATTTCCTTTCTAGTGTATGAACAGTTTTGCATTGTGAGGAAGGTCACATAAAATTCTGAATTTTCAAAAATACAAGACATTCTTGTTACTTCTTAATGTATCGATATTTATCTGTGTCAGTCCAAATAAATACTTGCTGCGCATAGCTTTTAAAATAATTTTCTAAGATGGCCTAAGGATTTAGCAGAGCATATAATATTTCACTGCCATACAGTGGGGTGCAGGTGGCAGCAGCCCCTCTATCAATGGTGAAGCACACTAAGTGATTCAGCGTCACAGTTCTGTCCTTCTGCAGAGGGGAAGCCTACAGCACTCCATACCAGCAGCTTCAGAGAGCCTGGACTCTCAAAATACCTTGTGCTGTCTGTCAGCTTAACTGTAATAACGCTGATGACGTAACAAAAGTTGCACTATAAATATGGCAGCAGTCTCATATTGCATTATCCATCAGTGAATGATGGATCTGCATTCAATAGTTAGGTTTATTCCAAGTCGGGCATAGGATATTGTGTTCTGGTTACAGTCCTTTTCTGAATTTGATTATTATTTTTGCTGTTTGAACTCTGACTAATCTTTTTTTGTTATTGTTTTGGCTCCTCTAGTTTTCTTGACATTATTATGTCGAAACAATGATGGATGACTTAAGAACGTTTATAGTATGTTAGGTAGAATGCCTTGGTACCCCTGTAGATTTTTTTTCTTCCTCAGTTTTTTTTTGTTTGTTTTGTTTTTTTTCTGTCCCCCTGGCCATCCAACCTTATTATTGTACTTATTTTTAGAGTATAATATTATACATAATTTATTTTTTATTACTTATTCATTAGTATTATTGACCAATTTCTGTGGTGGGCTGGCACCCTGCCCGGGGTTTGTTTCCTGCCTTGTGTCCTGTGTTGGCTGGGATTGGCTCCAGCAGACCCCCGTGACCCTGTAGTTAGGATATAGCGGATTGGATAATGAATTGATGGATTATTGACCAATTTAGTTTTCTTTAACATCGTATAAAGCACATCCCGTGTATGAAAATGTGCTATAGCAATCAATGTAGTTGATGTTGTTGTTGTAATATTCAAACCATTGCTTGTCTTTTGATCACAGTTTCTCATTTCTCAACCTACCCCTGTGTTTTAGGTGCTCACAATGATTCTTTGGCACGCTGTATATCCACAATATGGAGAACTTTCTTCCTAGAATATCACACTTTTTCCTTCCTTCATTCACTTCATTATCATTCATGAGACACAATATTTCCAAAGTTTGTTTTACAACTGGAAAAGTTAAAACACAGGACTGTCAACACAGAGGTCCCACCTGACTCCATGCCATTCTTCATGTGTTTGGTGTTTGATCTGGGAGTGTTAGTCACAATTACCAGGCTAAATTTGCTGAATACATTTAACTGATCAGCTCCTGTAATGTTTCTCAATACTGAACATCTTGACAGCATCCATGCATCATCAGAGATCTATGCTGCACAGTTTGGCCTGTCCATGAGTCCATCTACTGTTCTGATGGGATGAAGATCTGCTTATGTCAATTTTGTTTTTGACAGTGGATGCTGAGTTTGGAGTTGAATTGAAAATGATCAATAATGGGTGGGCTGGATAATTGATGATCAAGAATGGATGGATTGGAAATGATTTTGGAGATTGACTGAAATGATCAAGAATTGTTTTTCAGAGAGTGAAGTCTATAAAAACTTAATGTGCCTGGTTTGTGGTGCCAGGGTCTTGAGCTCCTTTCTCACCCTGATGTGGTCTGGTGTCTGCACGTTCTACCCTTGTTCATGAGGTTTTTTTTTCTCTAGGTTTTATTCTGTATCCCAAGAATGGACATGACAGATAAAACAACAAATTATTTTTCTGTATAGTCCAAAATCACACAATGAGTGCAGAAATGGACTTTAAGAGGCCCTGTTTTTTAACAGACCCCTTGATTTCCTAAGAAGACAAGAAAAAAAACTCCCAAGAAAATCTCCCCAAAATTTTGTGAAAGGCAATTCAGAGAGAGACGCTTTTTCAGGTAGGTTGGGCATGAAATGGGTTTCAAAAAAAAATGAGGCCAATACAATACACAGAACAAGAGACAAGTAATCCTCTTCACAGAGCTAGATGGCCAATCTATCATTGGCACTTCAGGAATAAAATACAGTAGTGCAATAATGATAGTACAAGTACAGTGCAAAATGCAAGAATAGATTCTGTCCCATAAGACGATTCAGATGTGTTCAGAGTCCTATGAACCAATGTGGCCATTGTGGAGGACTGCCGGCTTCTCATGCCGGTCCTCACCCCCAGGCCTGCCAGGAGGAGATCTCCCGACAGCAGGATCGTGCCCCGAGGTCCAGCAGGGCCTTATGGACTTTGTAGTATTTATACACAGCCCTGCTGGATACCTTGGGGGCCACCAGGAGTCGCTGTGGGGGGCTTATGGGCTCTTTTATGCCTTATGACCCGGGAGTACGTCACGGTCACGTGACGGGAAGGAACGACGTGCTCCCGGGTTGAAGTAAAGGACTGATTGCCCTGACCCGGAAGGAGTAAGGAACTGTGGACTGTTGGGACAGGAACACCTCTGGGTCAGGGGCTATAAAAGGATGATGGCTCAGTCCAGACACTGAGCTGTGCTGGGAGGTAGAGGAGCAAAGTGTCTGGGCGAGGAGGAGAGGTTATTGTGTGTTAGTTATAGTATCGATTTATGAGTAGTGTGGAGGGTGCTTGGTGCACTGTGGAAAACGAAAATAAAGAGTCTTGGACTTTTACCTGTTGTCTGGCGTGGTACCTAAGGGTTCACGGGAGCGCTAGTGCCCCCTACTGCCACACCATACAGTCGTGATGAGAGGGAGGGTGGTCTGCCAGGTTTGGTTTTGGCCTTCCACTAAACAATACAGTAACAAGTAAAGAGGGTCCTAAGATGGAAGGATTAATACTTTAAATGTCACAATTCTACTAATGTCTTCCTTCTTGGAGTATAAGATGGGTGCCATGCTGTATACTACATCATCTGAGCGAGAGTGGAATTAAACAGATTTTTGTAAATTAAACTCTTTTCTATTGAGAAAAGGCATGAAAGCAAAGCTCCTTACAATTTTCTGAACATTGTGTAGCAGAGGCATAAAAGTTTCTGAATTGTTTTATTCTAAGGATTTGACTTTAAAGTCACACAGGACTGCTCAGCTTAAATTTTAAGAAGAAATTGCATAACTTTGTCAAACTTTGGAAATGTTTCAAACTCTTTGTGCAGCACAAGAATGTAAGCAATTGATGAGATTAAAGTGTGGATTTATTGCTTAGGGATATGCACTTGTAGCAAGCGTTACACTGAATGAATCAAATAGCTAACAAGATGAAGAAAAAATAGCATTAAAGAGACGGGAAGAAACAGAATTAAAGTTAAAAACGTAATAAATAAACAAGTAAGAAGATGCACTTCAGTTGGTCATTTGGTTTGAAATTTGGAGCATTTTTTAAATTTCTGGCCACTTGCTCAAAGAGTTTGTTATTTACCTTTTATAACAGTGAGTCATGTTAAAAATTAACAGTGATAATTGATATGTAATTACATGTATTAGTACTGCACATAAAGTATGTCATTAAATCCCTTTTTATAATATCATGTGGCTAAATTTGTTTTCATAGACAGCAGGTTTCTCCTCAAGTTATTAAACAAGTAAATTCTGTAGTCAAGAGTTGACAAGGCTCAAGACTTTTTATCTTCTAGGGATCCTGAGAAAGCTACTCATGCTTTTATCTTTTCTCGCCTCGATTACTGCAATTCGCTGTATTTTGGGATTAACAAATCCCTGATATGCAGGTTACAGTTGGTCCAGAATGCTGCCACTCACTTTCTGGTTGGGGCAAGAAAGTCGGACTCTGTTTCTCCAATATTAGCTTCTTTACACTGGCTGCCTGTCAGTTTTCGAATTGATTTTAAAATCTTGCTGCTAGTTTTTAAATCTTTACGTGGGCTTGCTCCTGTCTATTTATGTGAACTGTGTGTTTTACACCAGCCATCCAGAGTGCTTAGATCTTCTGGTCAGTTGTCTCTTGTTGTCCCTCGTACCAAATGTAAAACTAAGAGGGACAGACAGGACTTTTTCAGCTGCTGCTCCTCGCCTGTGAAACTCTTTACCTCATCACATAAAGGAGTCGTCTACAATTGAACTGTTTAAAACAAGATTAAAGACTCATTTCTATTCATTTGCATTCCGATAGCTTCAGTAATACTAATGGTTTCCTCATTGTGATTATATAACATTACTTCTGTTTATTATTTATTTTATTTATGTTCATTTATTTTATTTCTATTTATGTTATTCATGTTAATTGTATGTTTTTCTTTAATTCTATTATTGTAAAGCACTTTGGCCACTGCATTCCTATTTTGTTTTAAATGTGCTATATAAATAAAGTTGACATTGACATGTAATGATCCTTGTGCTCATGTTAGTTGCTGTTGGATATGGAGGGTCTCTGACAAATTGCAGGGCCATCTTAATGCATGGGCATGCTGGGCAGCATAGGGTCCCCATGCTAATCTGTGTATGTTGTGACTTGCTGAGTGGTTGTGTAGGTAGGGGCCCCAGTGCACTGTTTTGCCCGGGGTCTTACAGTATAATGCTGTGTCAGGGATGCCAGGGGCCATGACCCGGCCGGGACGACGGGAAGGACCGGATGTGGGTCTGCACCCACCCTGGATCACGTGGGGGTTGCCTTCCAGGTTGCTTTGGGGGCCATGGAAGCCCTACCCTGTAGGGGCCCGTGGTCACCGCCAGGAGGCGCCCCAATGCCTTGGGGACCTGTTACCCCGGCACTTCCGCCACACCAGGAAGTGCTGGGGGGAAGATTTATGACGGCGCCCGGAGAGCAGCCGGGAGGACAGCCGGCACTTCCGCCACGCTGGGGCGTGGCCAGAGGAGGATGCCGGAACACCTGGTGCTCATCCGGGTGCCATATAAAAGGGGCCATCTCCATTCATTCGAGGCTAGAGTCGGGTGGAAGGAGGACGAGGCAAGAGGAGCTGTGGAGGCGGCCCGAAGACAGGCATTTGTGGCCAGGACTGTGATTGTTTTGGGGTATTGTGCACGTGACTGAGGTCTGAGTGACCATTGGCTGGGGTCTTAGTGACCTTTATTGTAAATAATTAGTGTAAATAAACGTGTGGTGTTTTAAACAACATGTCCGCCTGTCTGTGTCCGGGCCAGGTTCACAGCTGTTAAGACGGTCCTGGCTGATTGGAGCTCCAAGTTTTTAAACATAAAAATTTCTCAATGAAGTACCTGATGGAGACTTAAAATCCGTGCTGAAGTGTCAAGCTAAAATTGTTGGCTGAATGCAGACATGACAGACAGTGTATCATGATGGCAATATGTAAAAAAATGACAGTGTCACAGAAATATTGAATCATTGTTTTTAGTGTAAAAGAAGCACTGAGTACACGTTTACTCACTGTAGCATAAAGTGTTACTGTGCCATCTTTTATGCATTTCTTCATAATTTGACTTGCTTTTTTTACTTTTATGAACATGAAGATTATGTCACTTACCCTCTTTAATTTTAAGTGAGCTGCTGTGATTTGCACAAAAGGTGTCTTCAACTACAGAGTTGGATGCACAGTTGGGTGAAAACAGAAGCAGATTGTTGGCATATATTAGAGACCTACCTCTGTATTCTGGTACAGTAAGGGGTGGTAGTACATACCTTGTACAGTAATGACTAAACAAACAGTACCTTTTCTACTGTATTGAATGAATAAGTAATATGATTATTAGTGAACTGGTTAAATGAAAGCACAAACCAATTGTCATATTTTTGTTGTTTGGAGTCACTCTAACCCCGCCTACTTCTGACCCCGCCCCATCCTGTGTTCTGCCCAATGGTGCACTTTCTTCAGCACACAAAACTCCAAGTGTTTCAGTTTTCATTGATCAAGTCAAATAAAACATATACAAATAAACAAGAATACAAGATACAACAAGATACAATTGACACAGTTAACTAATTCATAGTTGAAGTCACACAGAATGTTCCTCTGTTTAAAAACAGACATGTTTGCAAATTTGCCAATGCTTTTCAATGGAAGCTTGTGAAATTTTAAAAATGTGTACAGTGCGCAGTATTCCAGAGACCTCAAAGAAAAGTGAACTGTCCTGACAAATTTGTCTTGAAGAATAAAGTGTCAATCCTCAAGAAATCTGGTCCACTTGCAGCTGAGTTGTTTCACAGAGACAGAAGGTCATGGCTATTATGGCTATTCAGCAGGTGCGAGAGGATTACGTGTGTTCCGTTTTGTTTATTGTATTTACACCATTTTTTGACACCCTTTGCAAGCACAGCACTTTTTTTGTGAATTTTTTCTTCTCTGCTTTGGTGGTCAAGGCTGGGGGGCTGTCAAAAATCAGGGCATGTTAAAGTCCTTTGAGGCATTCCTTTTGTGATTTTGGGCTATACAAAAGATAATTTACCAGAAGTGTATTCTTGAACTGAAGCACAACAGAACTTTTCAGTCAAGCCACAACTAACTGCATACTTGGGCTTGGTTGTGTGTTCACTTCCCCACCTGATAATGAGCCACTGCCACACATCATGCCACGCCTCCAGACACACCCATCAACACACCACTGGTCACATGATTGGGCTGTCACCTGAAGCCTTTTGAGCCATTTGTTGGTGAGTTTAAACTGATTTCTGACCCTAACCCTTGGCTCAGTCACAGGGTCCTTTGTGTTGTTGACTGTTTTTTTTAATACTATTTCTTTTGAACTGTTTCTATCTCATTCATTAACAATAAAATTGTGTAGTTCAGTACATTTATTTTTGGTACTTGTTGATTATTCCACCAGCTGACTAACCTTTTTCATTTTTGATCAGGTCTGGTTTCTTCACCCTCCAACTGTGAGCAATGTAAATCTTAGAATAATGTCGCAAGCTGCTCTTGCTCTGTCATGTGTAGCAAAATCTTCCACGCTTATGAATGGTGCAGCTCCAAAAACAGTTATGTGACATAAGCTAATTAATCGACTTGTAAGCCCACCTTAATTCAGCCCTGGGCTGACTAAGAGGAATGTATTGAACATGGAAAAAGATCAGAGTTCACAAAAAGTCAGAGTACTGGCTCAGTGCTCCCCCAGGATTACACAAATAAAAACCTCTTCTGGCCACACATAAACCTGTTGTTTTGAAAGTATAATAAAAATAATTTTTAAGGCTGTAGATTATGAAGAAACAAATAGAAAAACAAACCAAATGATAAAGTACTTAAATCAATTCATTTTATTGAATACTTTAATTTGAACAGAAAGCTCAAAAGACATTGTAGGGTTTCAAGTTTGGAGTGATGCTAAATATAAAAAAGAAGACAGTATGATGGAATATAAAAAGTCATCCTTCTTTAAAACACAGACATTGAGATAATCACCATCAATCAAAGCAAGGCAATGGCATTTAATATGCTTCAGGGGGGTGAAGAAAATGCTAAAGCATTAACTGATTTCCGCACATTGACATTAGAAACTATATGTTATATTCATATTATTCGAAAGGCCATAATCAAAACGTACCACGCAGATCATGTCGCCATGCATTACCTGTCAAAATTGCACTCAGGCATCTAGATTGCTTTTAGCATCTGCATTCAACGTAATCCTGATCAGAACATCTTGTTGCAACCACCATTACATCAAAAGAAAGCGAGAGCTTCTGGGGCAGAGGTCTTTGTGGGTGGCTTTTTTCATCTTGTGCTTTTTGGGCTCGAGCTATTCTTAAACAAAAGGAGAAAGTAAATCGGAGACTTGTAAATGTGTAATATGATCTATTAAACAATGTTTTATATTCATCTTGTACAGTGTCTTTTATCTATTTTATGTTGAGTCTTCAATATCTATCTATCTATCTATCTATCTATCTATCTATCTATCTATCTATCTATCTATCTATCTATCTATCTATCTATCTATCTATCTATCATCTAGCAGCCATACCACATTCCCTTCAGAATAGGTGATCCTCCTGAAGCTAATCATGTTCAGGCCAAGCCAATACTTTGATGAGAGACCATCTAGGAAAGCTTGGTTTGTGGCTGGATGAGATGTTGGTTGTCTGTGTGTGGATCCCAATGCCCCAGTGCAATGATAGGGACACTGTGCTGTAAAAATGGCACCGTTCTTTGTACGAGATGTAAAACTAACATCCTGGCTGTCTTTCATCATAAAAGATCCCTGGGCCTCCTTTGTAAAGAGTAGTGTGGTGAGTGTACTACCACAAAATGGCAGTACAGTGGAACCTCGGTTTACGAGTAACTTGGTTTATGAGTGTTTTGCAAGACGAGCAAAAATTTGTAATAAATTTTGACTTGATAAACGAGCGATGTCTTGCAATACGAGTAGTATGGATACACTTTGTCTGCTGCGCGTCATGTGATCACCACTGAGCTGATGGTGGTTCTCTCTCTCTCTCCTTATCTCGCTCGCTCGCTCGCCCAGTGCGTCTTTTTCTCTCTCTCCTTATCTCGCTCGCTCGCTCGCCCAGTGCGTCTTTTTCTCTCTCTCCTATTCTTGCTCGCCCAGCGCTTCTCTCTATTTACAGCGCTTCTCTCTCTTCTTATCTCGCTCGCCCAGCGCCTCTCTGTTTACTACAGCATTGTGACTGTGTGTGTGCGCTGTGAAGTGCGAGTCCTCATCTTGCTCCCCAAAACACGAAGCTGAGTCTCAGTACTTTAACACTTTAACATCAGTTTGAAACAGCAACAGCGCTGTTATTTATTGCAGCGGGATCTTTATAATGTTCCTTGATCTTTTTGGATGCGCTTATACGGCGAACTGCTACAGCGAAGGGAGACTGCGATTGCTTTGGGACACTCTTCAGCGTGTTGTCCCATTGGGTGGAATTCCACATGAGTTTAGAAACTCACACCAGCCATGATTCTTTTTAAAGGTAAATTGCAGGTTAATTTGTATTATGTATTTTACTTTATATTTTGTATTAATCCTTTTTATATGAATAGTTTTGGGTTGTAGAACGAATCATCTGAATTTCCATTATTTCTTATGGGGAAATTCGCTTTGATATACGAGTGTTTAGGATTGCGAGCACGTTTCCGGAACGAATTATGCTCGCAAACCGAGGTTCCACTGTAGTTGCATTATCCAGGTGGATACTGCACACTGGTAGTGGTTAAAGTAGCTCCCCACTCTCTATGTAAAGCACTTTGAGTAATGAGAAAAGTGCTATGCAAATGTTAAGAATATTATCTATCTATCTATCTATCTATCTATCTATCTATCTATCTATCTATCTATCTATCTATCTATCTATCTATCTATCTATCTATCTATCTATCTATCTATCTATGTATCTAAGCCTGCAACAACTTTGTTGTTTCAAACTTTTTCAAAGTTTCATGAAAACTTGCATTTTAAAAGGCATCAAGTAGTATGCCATCTAATTGCAAATGAAAACTGCTGAAAAGACATGACATAGTTCATCATTAATGGACAGATGTTGTTGGTTTCAATTCATGCTTACTTAATTCCTACTTTGTTCTGTGTGTTTTAACAAATCTGCATTTATATGTTGTCACACACGTGCGTCTAGGAACACGTTGTATGGACCAAGCAAAGGTAATCCCACACCAGGCCAGGGGTTGGCAGGGTGCACTAAACTTTCTCCTGTTATCTCTACATACCAGCTATGGGAAAACCTGTCTGATGTAGAGCAGGTGATGTCACTTGCAGTTCTGGCTCCCAGAAGAATATCACTTCCGGCACCTACTCTGACATCTGAAGAACATTACTTCTGGTTCCCTTAGGTCACTTCCTGTCTGATCCCTTAAAACCACAGTCTTGACAAACCATCAACAGTTCTGTTTTGGACTTGGTATTGAGAACATCTCTATACTATTTAAAGAATTGTTTTGTAGCCAGGAATAATATACGGGTGGGTGCCCCAAACCTTTTAAAGTGTGTCGAGTCTATTCTTTTTACAATGTGTACCAGTATTGTATTTAGTAATTAGTATAATCTATGCTTGTATTTTGACTGGGAATTGTTCACAGCACTCTACACCTGTTCTCAGTGAAGAGCGCTATACAAGACATAAACTATATTGTACTATTGTATAGTCTAAAGGTTGTCAAGGTGTATCATTTTAACTTAAATTTGATAAAAGTAATATTCCAAAGTACATGTACTTGTTACGTATGGCATTCCACTAAACCAATTAAAACTTTTTGAATATTGTTTTTCTTATTTTTTTGATATTTTTTTAATCTCAGCCATAATAGGTGCAATCTATTTTAAACATAAGCTTGTTAATTCTTTTACTTTTAGTGTCACATGCATGCACTTAGGGGACAACTTATGTACTCTGGTGATGGTAATTACCTGCTGAACCAGGGGCTGGCGCTGTTGTCTAATGCCATCTCTCTTCCTCACTCTATTGAATGACCGACTTACAGCCATTCCACCACTGATGTCCCTTTCTTGTCCACCCTCCTGGGTTTGCCTCTTCCTGCTGGGATCATATTAAATAATGGACACCACCATCTTGGTCTCAAAGTGAAATTCTGTCTGATCTATTATGTAGCACCATATGACTCTCCAAGCCAGTCATGGTGATCCAGCTTTTTGTGAGACAAGAATTTAAGGTTTCTTTAAACTGCTTGAATTCAGAGATTTGGCAGAATACCTGAAAACAGATCTGGACACCATGGCTAACTGAACAAGTCTGAAGACTGGCCCATGTCAAGTATATGGTGCAGTTGGGATGATAGTTACAGAGAAAGGGATCTGTAGACTGATGAAAAAGCGCACTTGTAGGGTGTTATGGACCTACTCTTATATTCTTTTTAATGCCTCGTTTTTAGCAATCAACTGCTCGTCAACCATACTTATTCAATTTTAAGAGATATTGTTTTTGATGAGGCACTTAAAAATCAGGAACATTATTTCACAAGTAAAGTAACCCATAATTGTGCTAACGCAAAGGAAAGCTGTTGGTGCCTATCCAGAAAACAATGAGCACCTGGCAGGAGGGCACACCAGGTGGGAGGCCAGTCCAACTGAGAATAGCAGCCATCAACAAACAGGCTTGCTAATCAGCTCAATACAATATATTGGAAGAGCGGAAGAATTTCTGCTTTCAAACATTACAGCCGTGGCATGCAGAAGTTGTTTTCATAAAAGCCATTTGAACAACAAATATATTATATTTGCAGTTAATAGTATCAAGTTTACTTTCTAATCATAGTTGCTCAAGCTGGTACATTATTTCCGCTGATTGCTCTGACTGAATTTGGCACCAGGATGCTGATTAGACTGTGATTACCATTAATGAAGTGAACAACAGAATGGAAAAGGACAAAGCGCATTTGGATGAGCTGTCGACACTTGAGAGCCATTAAAGCACCACAGAGTGATTTTTTAAGTAAGACATGGCAAGGCTTTTGATCTCTGATATTTTGGGCTTTTCACTGGTTTATTAATTTTCAAAAGTATGGAAGGCAAACAGACACATTTTTGACATCCAATTAAAATCCTTAGTGAATTAAGGAATTAATTCGAAACATTTTTTTTATGTAAGAAATGGAGAGCACGAGGGACAGAAAAGTGATGAATGCCAGATGGTGCTTGCTATCTACTTTTCATTTTATAAATACTGTAATTAATAGTTGCATAAATATTTGCATAATTTCCAGTTGTACAAATTAAGCAAGGCTGCTGGACCCATCACTTATTCAGGAAAATGCAAAGACAATTGTTGGATATTAGCAGGACTCGACAAGGCGAGAGCATTCATACATCTGCATACTGCAATTCACTTAAATGAAGCTTTTATCCAAAGTGACTTACAAAACAAATCAAGCATAATTGAGTAAACATCAGCCTGGAGAACAGGACAAGGGTGCAAAATTGATCACCACAAGTGAGTAGCTCTGAGCAAAATACAAGTGAGTTACAATTCTTAGGTTACAAAAACCATGCAGCTAATATCCGTTAGACAGAAATTTACCATACAAAAGGGTCTTCAAATGCTTCTTACACACAGTGAGGGAGTCACAATTTCAAATCGAAGGAGGCAGCCCTCTCCACCAGAGATGAGATTTGATGCCATGCAGAAGTGACATTAACAGGTACCATTCATCAGCAGCAGACCTGAGTGGGCCACCTTCTAAACCCTGAACACAACCTCACCACCACATTCCCAGGTCTAATAAAAGGGTTATTACAATAAAGTACCTCACAAAAAGGCTTCAAAAGTGGCAGATACGTTTTGTCCATCCTGCACACCCAACTCTGAATCCCTGGCAGAGATCGAGCAGCTTCTTTTATCTATGACCCAGGAGGTACTCCCAGTGCTAGGGCACAGACCACTGGAAGCAATTCAGGGTCGAACAGATGTCCCCTAATGTAGGGATTGTGGCTCCCTGGTAGCTCCCCCTGGTGGCCCTCATGGAACTCAACAAGGCTGCCCCATGGGACTACGGGTGCCAGCATGCCCTCTGGGTGTCTGTGTGGGGATCCCAACCCAGGGATGCTGCCCTCTAGGGTACTGGGGAGAAAAGTTTCACCAGTGCTCATCTCCCCTTGTCCTTCCCTTGCACCATCCTCCTGGCCAGGTAAGGATCACTGTTCAGTCCTGGCCGGGTTATCAGGCCATATGTGCCATCCATGACAATATATATTGTCTCACATGCACACCAGAGGTTCACCCTTTGAGTTCTTCCCAGGTATTTGCTACCACCCCGAGCCGACAGAGGGTGCAGCCGCTAACTGTCTTGTCTTCTTCTTCCTCCACAGTACAGAGAAGCTGCCCAGTGAGGGCAAAGGACTGTGCCACTTCTGGCCCCTGGTGCATAAAGGCAAGACTGTCTGAAAGGAGGAGTCATTTCTGATTCAAGCGACCAAATGAGAAGAGCTCCACAGCCTGTTCATAATTAAATGATCAAACCCAAATGTTAAGGGGGAGTGGATCTTTTGTTTCCCTTTCGAATGCCATTATGCATTGTTTTTTTGTTGACTTTTGTAAGTAAACAGGGGTGGCCATGCTGCTACCCCAAAAGTCTTTGTTGTATCAGCTAGTGGTGCTGTAGGTGCTGACCTGTAGACTACAATGTAGGCAAGCAGCAAGGATTTAAACTTAATATGTGCTGCTACAGGGAGCCATTATTGGGATTGAAAAGAGGAACGACGTGTCCATTTTGGCTAGTTGGACACCAAAATGGCTGCTGCATTTCGAATCACTCACTTTGGAGTGGCCTGAGGTGACGTAACTGTGGCACAGTTCTCTTGATATTACATGTTTAGTATAAGGCCTATGAATTCTTCATACTAACAAGTAGTTTTAGCACCATGTCAATATGCTACACTGCGCTGAGATGAATAATCTCTCTACTGATGTTTTCTAAGTGCTATGAAGAGTAAGAGTTGCCTAAGAGTAAATGAGTCAAAGATCCATTTTTGCAGTATATACCATGTGTTACCATGAAAATCAACATACTTAGCTATTATTTAAATTAAAATAAGAAGAACAGAATCTAATTCTAGGTATAACAAAACTCCCAAATCCAGGAGAAGCATAAAAGAAGCAAAATAAAGACAGGAACATTTTATAACATAAGTAAATCATAATACTGGCAAAACCCACAGGTGAGACAATGAACTTCAGGGAAACACGATGAGTAATGCTAGTTGCTTGTCCATGGCTGTCGATCTCTTCTTATATATTGCTCCATTCAATGATACTCAATGCGATCCATAAGAAGAGCCACATAAGCCAGGACTAGAAGAACAGAAGAGCTCTCCTAGAGTTACAATATGAGATTTTGTCCTACAAATGTATATTGTCATGTTTCTTCACATATATGTCACAATTTATTTTTCCTTTATTCCCTGCCAACAGTCCTTTGAACAACTTTTGAACAAAGTTTATCTTTATCTGTTACATATTTTTGTTTAAGTATGCATCATCCACCAACCTACTACTTTCAAAAACATAAACTTTTACAAAATGATTATGTAGATAAAATTGTTATCAATAAAAACAGAACTGTTTTCTCAGATCATCTCATTTCTGATGTATATTTCTGCAATTTGTTATTATGCAGCCAGAAGTGTCATTCAAATGCAACAGAAATGCTTTCCAAAATATGTAAAGCAGATTTAATTATCTATGCATGCTTTTCAGCCTCTAATAACTGTCATTGGCAGAATGTTAAACATTTTTTTAAATAGGTGATACATCATTATGCAAACAAGCGTCACAGCAATGCTTTATCAAAATGTATTCAGTTTTGATATTTCTGATAATGGGGCCATCTTAATAATCATTTAAATGCCCTCTGATTTAACAATAGGTCATTTTGTCTGCGTTTCAACTCCTTAAAAAAGCATTTTGTGCATGTTGAGTACTACAAACAGTGAAATGCAACCAAAATATCTGTCAACTCACTGTGATCCGTTATCAGCTGGAAATGGAAAGGCAGAACCCCTCAAAGAATATCATGGAAGTTACAGCCGCAAGGCTGACATCTGTGCACAGCCAGGATTGATTTTTTTTTTAAATGTTTCTGTTAATTTTTAATCACAATTTTTCATGTTGTTATGTTATTTCTGTTAGTTTTCTTTATTATTTGTTAATGACAAAGTATCCCTGAGGCTATTCCATGCACTTGGTGGGTGGAGCCCCCAGTAGGCGGGGCCACCCTGATATCACTTCTGTTGGATCCTCCCACTGGCTTGATAAGGATACAGCAGTGGCTTATTGTGTTTGGTTGGACTAAATAGTAAGTGTTGGGGTTTCTTTTTGATTTCCAGTTTTTTGCAGTTTATTTTTGTCTCTGCTTTCTGGGTTTTCCTTTGTTTTTGTGTATCAGGACTTGTTTGCTTAAGATTTTCTTTTAAGCAACTCCTTTTTTTGCTCTTTTAAGTTCAGATTAGTATGAAGCTTCAGTTAGTAGTTGGGACCTGGTTGTGTTGGGGTGAGCTTCTTCTGGGCTGGCCATTGAAGGTCCTGGTCTGGTTTCTGTGCTACTTTTGGTGATCTCACATCCATTTTGTCATGTTTATAACCCCTGATCATAATAAGCTGAGTTAAGATCATCAGACTTCCGTCGTGACCAGTCCACAGTATGAACACTGCCTAGGACTTCAGAGACATTCAAAACCCGACTTGATGTTATTTTAGAAGAATTAAGTGAATAGGACTGGCTAGCTTTGTTGGGCTGAATGGCCTGTTCTTGTCTCGATTTTTCTAATGTTCTTGTGTTTTGGAAGTTTTGTGTAGCCTTTGACTACAGAGCTTTAGACAATTCTTTCCAGAGCAAAGGAACTGGTCTCCTAGAGTAATTTTTCATCATGCCTGTTCAGAAAAGAGATGTATTTTGCCCTAAAACTGACAATCACAAGTACAGTGGAACCTCGGTTTACGAGTAACTTGGTTTACGAGTGTTTTGCAAGACGAGCAAAAATTTTTAATAAATTTTGACTTGATAAACGAGCGATGTCTTGCAATACGAGTAGTATGGATACACTTTGTCTGCTGAGCGTCCTGTGATCACAACTGAGCTGATGGTTCTTCTCTCTCTCTCTCCTTATCTCGTTCGCTCGCCTAGCGCGTCTCTCTCTCTCTCTCTCTCTCTCTCACTCGCCCAGCACGTCTCTCTCTCTCTCATCTCGCTCGCCCAGCGCGTCTCTCTCATCTCGCTCGCCCAGCGTGTCTCTCTCTCTCTTTCCTTATCCCGCTTGCCCAGCGCGTCTCTCTCTCTCTCTCTCCTTATCTATCTCGCTCGCCCGTCCAGCGCGCGTCTCTCTCTCTTTCTCTGGCAATCGTCTCCTATTCTCCGTCTGTGTGTGTGTGCGCTATGAAGTGCGAGTCCCCATCTTGCTCCCCAAAACACGAAGCTGAGTCTCAGTACTTTAACACCAGCTTTATTCAGCTTGAAACAGCAACAGCGCTGTTATTTATTGTACCGGGACCTTTATAATGTTCCTTGTATGACCCATTGATGACAGGCGCTTATAGCATGTCTGCAATCTTTTTGGATGCGCTTATACGGCGAACTGCTACAGCGCTGGGAGACTGCCATTTGCTTTGGGACGCTCTTCCGCGTGTTGTTCCGTTGGGTGGAATCCCACATGAGTTTAGAAACTCACACCAGCCATGATTCTTTATAAAGGTAAAGTACAGGTTAATTTGTATTATGTATTTTACTTTATATTTTGTATTAATCATTTTTATATAAATAGTTTTGGGTTGTGGAACGAATCATCTGAGTTTCAATTATTTCTTATGGGGAAATTCGCTTTGATATACGAGTGCTTTGGATCGCGAGCACGTTTCCGGAACGAATTATGCTCGCAAACCGAGGTTCCACTGTATATCATTTTATCTATGCTTATACTATAACACATACTATAATGTTTGAAACAATTAATTATACTTTGTGCCTGAACTTCATTGTTTTTTTAACATTCATCACATTTTTGTCATTATCATTTATTCTTATACAACAAGAACTTTTTTAGGCCTTCACAGCACTTTTTAATTTAAATAATAGCTAAGTATGTTGATTTTCATGGTAACATTTTAATTTATGTACTGCAAAAATGGATCTTTGACTCATTTACTCTTAGGCAGAAAGACCTTCTTTATGTCTTCATAGCACTTAGAAAACATCAGTAGAGAGATTATTCATCTCAGCGCAGTGTAGCATATTGACATGGTGCTAAAACTACTTGTTAGTATGAAGAATTCATAGGCCTTATACTAAACATGTAATATCAAGAGAACTGTGCCACAGTTACGTCACCTCAGGCCACTCCAAAGTGAGTGATTCAAAATGCAGCAGCCATGTTGAAGACATCTGGTTACACCAGTGGCTCATTTTTGTGTGCATTTAGTATTTTATTTATTTATTTATTTTTGTTACATGTATTGTCATTGGGTGAGATGGCGCAAATACATAATATGTATTTTCCTTCATAGGCTGATAACACTCATTTTTACCGTAGCTAAAAATCTCCCCGCTTTCATTGGGTGTAATGATAGTTATTTTTTGCTTCCCGTGATAATCTTTTGGATCCCAGTGACTGCCACTATTTTGTGTTTTTGAAAATTGTAGTCTTCCTCATGGGTTTCCCTTGTTTTTAATATCAAACAGAGGTCTGCAATTTGTGTTTCTGTTTTGGTGCTTATTCAGTGAGAAGTCAGGGTGTGTGGTGAATCTCTCATCTGGATATCACCCAGTTTCTAAAGGCCAAAGTGAGAGAGTCAACAAGATTTAGAGAAATTTTACATTGTGTAATAGAATCTAATTGTGACTCACGGAGAGATTATTTAGTTGAGTTTAGCGGAGTTTTCTTAAAATATTTTGACTCATTCAGATTGGGGAATGTCCCCATTTCAGTGTCTACACAGCTACAGACCTCCCTTGTTAGGTTTACCCTTGAATCCCTGAACTGTTCATAGCATTAATGACTACCTGTTTGGTATGTAATCCGTTTTGTGGCTAGTTTGATAGAATCTTTTGAAGGTGAATGCTTCAGCCAAACATTTTGTGGACCCTAAATCTCCTACTTTCAAAATTGTGTGGAGAGTGTGATTAGCTACACGCGATATTCACCCGAGGGTTCCATGTTGCGAACTGGCTCCAGGGTTCATTGGACTTTATGTGAATTGTGGGAGAGTATCGTGGTTAAAGGCAGTACATTCTGGTCCATATTCCAGACATCACAATCCACCTCCTTCCATTCAGGTGGACAGTACAGATGAACCTGAGGTTCAGTCTATCTTACCATCTCACCGTTGTGATCGCAGAGTTGAATATCTTGTGCACTGGAAGAAGTATGACCTGGAGGATCATTCTTGGGCGCACTTTGCTGATCTTCACAACTCCTCTTTACTTTCCCAATTTCATGTTCGATGTCCTAACAAGCTAGATGGTCCCGTTCAGAGACTGCACCCTTGAGGGGGGGAATCTGTTATGATAGTTAGTGCCACAATTTTGTGTTCCGCATCCATTGTAACTTCCCAGCATTCAGAAGGAGACATAACACTGATGATATCTGAGTTGGTGACAAGTTTAAAGGTCGGCCAAACAATGTTGTGGCATTTGAATTTAGGATCCCAAAACTCTGTCTGTGCTTTTTTCCTGTAATTTATTTATTTTGAATTTCCTGATATTTGACTTTGTGCTTTTATTTCTTGGTTTCTGAATTCCATCTGGTGGACTGTATTTTAATGATTTGGTTGGCTCAACCTCCCAGCTTTTCACCAATGCCTGTTTCTGACTTTGCGCTCCTTCTCAGTGTCTTCACCAACATGACATTAGGACATCCACAGTTTTTGGCATAAGAGCTCATAACATTTACTGAGGTCTGATTTTTAATAGAATATTTCCTTAAATGTCATTATTTTGCCTCTTCAGCCACTCCATATAACACTCTAAATAACCTTTACCTTATAAACATACCCTAGACGGTTGTATGGCTGCAGTACTCAATGTTGATCAAAGGTTGGCACAAATTTCTCTTTTTTTCTAAACTATAAACTTTTATTGACTCCAAAATATCATTACAAAGTGTATCCAACAGTCACATTCAAATCAACACTTCTCATTAAATAAAAAAGAGCAAGAACGGGGAGTTGGCAGTAATCAGTGAGAAATAGAATGGCTAGCAAGTATTCTCTTCTTGAGCCACTCCAATATACTTACTGTGCCAAAAGATCAGTTCAAGATGCAGTGAACGTGAGTCACCATAACATTTTACAGCATTTGGACTTTCCACTTACTTCTATCCTCTGCACAGATCCTTTTGTATGTGTTCTGTCTCTTCACCTTTCCTCCTCCTACGCCAATGACTGTACCTCCAGTAAAACTGTTACGGTTTGTTGATTACAATGGCCAAATTGGCTTGTTCACAAACAGAAATGAGGTGCCGTTTCAGATGGAAGTGAATCCCCTGTCCCAGTTGGTGTGTTCTCAATAAATAAACTAAAAACGATAGAAATTGTTATGGATTTCAGGAAACACCACCTTGTCTAAAATTTTAAGTTATACTGTAAATAATGATCTTATCAATAGGGTGGAAGCATAACCTCTCTTAGCAGAAAAACTCAAATGTGTCTGTTTTCACTATTTCGGTATTAAAATATACTAATAATTAATGTGTGTCCACTTTTAAGGAGCAGACATTGATGGATGCTTACTTCCTCCATAATGACTAATCTGGCAGTGCATCTGCTCATTCAAAGCATTAATTGCAGCATGCTGTTCAGACAGCAAAAAAAACCTGAAAATGGACTCTATGAATGACCTAGCAGTCAAGTAGGCAATATAATTAAAGGCTACACACACACACTCACACACACAAACACACACACATGGACACACACAAAAATTTTGATTCACCTCTGTACCTCAGATCACTATACGCCTCTGTCCAACCAAAATTATCTTTATGATTAAAGACCTACTGTATATTGTGCAGGTTATGAGTGCCATGTTATGCATTGTCATATTGTGTTTTGTGCGCTACCATTCTAAGACAGGTTGAAATCTAAATAATCAATGTAGACGTCAGTGTTAATGTTTACAGTATACCATCTATTGGAATCTATTCCGTAATGCATGTAAATGTGTTGCATTCTTCACTCCAACAGATGGTGCATCATACACATTTGCAGTAATAAAATGCAATGAATTTGTAATTCCAACAGATTGCACATCTGTTATGTGCCATTTGGTATGGGATTCACAAAAGCAGTGCTAATGTTTGTGAAGTGCTATCTGTTGGATAACAGAGACATAGCAACTTAATAGGCATACAGATACAAAGACACTTGTCCTTTTATTATGGTGGATTATGTTTTGTGTACTATGTACACTATGTAAATATTGCCACCATTCATTAGGAGGTTTGTATCTCTCATCTCAACCGTAAACTATAAACATTGCAAAAGTTGCCACTTCAAGCTGTCAAATCATTTCTATAAATTATTTTAACTAATAGCAACAAAGGTGACCATTAGAATAATAATTAATAAAAATAAAATAAATTGTGGGTGGCACAGTGGTAGCACTGCTGCCTCGCAGTAAGGAGACCCGGGTTTGCTTCCCGAGTCCTCCCTGCGTGGAGTTTGCATGTTCTCCCCGTGTCTGTGTGGGTTTCCTCCCACAGTCCACAGTCATGCAGGTTAGGTGCATTGGCAATCCTAAATTGTCCCTAGTGTGTGGGTGTGTGTGTGCCCTGTGGTGGACTGGCTCCCTACCCAGGGTTTGTTCCTGCCTTGCACCCTGTGTTGGCTGGGATTAGCTCCAGCAGACCCCCATGACCCTGTGTTAGGATTTAGCGGGTTGGACATAGTTAATTCATCATTAGATACGGGGGTCCTTCCAGACTGTCTTAAGACCGCTGTAGTTAAACTCCTGCTCAAGAAAAATAATCTTGGGAGAAAATTCTTTGTGAGTTGTGGTAATCACATCTCAAGACACATGATATCCAATATGGTGTTCCACAAGGCTCTATCCTGGGTCCGCTGCTCTTCTCAATCTACATGCTTCCGTTAGGTCAGATTATCTCAGGGCACAACGTGAGCTACCACAGCTATGCTGATGACACACAGCTGTACTTATCAATAGCACCTGATGACACCGACTCTCTCGATTCACTAACACAATGTCTTACTGGTATTTCTGAATGGATGAATAGTAATTTTCTCAAACTAAATAAAGAGAAAACTGAAATTTTAGTAATTGGCAATAATGGATTCAATGAGGTTATCAGAAATAAACTTGATGCATTAGGATTAAAAGTTAAGACGGAAGTAAAAAACTAAGGGGTAACTGTTGACTGTAACCTGAATTTTAAATCGCATATTCATCAGACCACTAGGACAGCATTTTTTCACTTAAAAAACATAGCAAAAGTTAGACCTCTTATATCATTGAAAGATGCTGAGAAATTAATTCACGCTTTTGTTTTCAGTGGACTAGATTACTGTAACGCACTCCTCTCAGGACTACCCAAAAAAGACACAAATCACTTGCAACGAGTGCAGCTGCTAGAATCCTAACTAGGAAAAGAAAATCTGAACACATTTCTCCAGTTTTGATGTCACTACACTGGTTACCTGTGTCATTCAGGATTGACTTTAAAATTCTGCTTATGGTTTATAAAGCCTTAAATAATCTCGCTCCATCTTATATATCGGAATGCCTGACGTGTTATATTCCAAATCGTAACCTTAGATCTTTAAATGAGTGTCTCCTTAGAATTGCAAAAGCTAAACTTAAAAGAAGTGGTGAGGCGGCCTTCTGCTGTTATGCACCTAAAATCTGGAATAGCCTGCCAATAGGAATTCGCCAGGCAAATACAGTAGAGCACTTTAAAACACTGCTGATTACACATTACTTTAACATGGCCTTTTTATAACTTCACTTTAACTTAATCCTGATACTCTGTATGTTCAATTCATCATAATAACTATTCACAGTGGCTCTAAAATCCGTACTGACCCCAACTCTCTCTTCTGTTTCTTTTTCCAGTTTCTTTGTGGTGGCGGCCTGCACCACCACCACCTACTCAAAGCATCATGATGCTCCAACATTGATGGACTGAAAGCCAGAAGTCTACGTGACCATCATCATCAAGTCCTTCCGTGAGAACCCTAAATACAAAGAGGACTGTTTGACTAATGTTAGGTAGAATGCCCAGAAGGGACTGGGTGGTCTCGTGGTCTGGAATCCCTACAGATTTTATTTTTTTTCTCCAGCCTCTGGAGTTTTTTTTTGTTTTTTCTGTCCACCCTGGCCATCGGACCTTACTTATGTTAATTAATGTTGACTTATGGTTATTCATTTTGTAAAGCACTTGGAGCTACATTTTTTTGTATGAAAATGTGCTATATAAATAAATGTTGTTGTTGTTGATGACTGACTAAAATAAATTGTGTTTAATTAAGTAATTGAAGAATCAATCTATTGTTTTATTAACAAAGGTGCCAGCAATTGATTTAGTTATGAAAGAAATTCATCCATTATAAAGGAATACTTCTCTGTATTGTTCCATCAGTTCTCTTTCCTTACCCTGTCTTTCATGATCATTATCTTGTTCTTCCTGCATTTCTTGATTTTTGGGCTGAAGCAAATAATAGATTCTATTCTTTAAACATGCACCTAAGTAATTTTATTAGAAATTTTGCACAAGAGGATGAAATGCAGTTCACTCAAGGCTGTACTGCAAGTTTTATTTTTTAATCCTTTTTCTGTAACTCTTTTTTTTAATGTACTCTTATCATTTTCTTTTGAAGTGAAAGGGAATATAACAAAACAGATTTTTAAAAACAGATTTTTTTCACAGCCAAGAGAAAGCTCAAAAATTTAGATAGGAAAATTACATGTTAAGAACAGTCAGGTTCTTGTGTTCATTTCTCCAAACATTCCACATGCAGAGAGGCAAAATTCACACACCATTGGTTATCTTCGTGCATGAACACCTTGTGTACTCATATGGTCTGTCAAAATGAAATTGGAAAGAGAGAGGGTAGAGGTGTTCACCTTCAACTCTGCCAAATTTTAAAAGTTCTTCAGCTTAAAATGGAGATATACCGAAGGAAAAAATTAGTAAAGAGGAGAAGAAGGAAGAACTAAGAAGATCTTCACAGCAATATAACCTTAAGTGACTTTGGTTGTGTTGGCCAACATTGTCTGTGTTTGCTCCTAGGCTAGGCCGGGTGTATTTACTATACTTTAACACTTTTACTTGATTTTGCTTTTGGCACATTAAGAATATTTAAGAATGATAAGACTATAATGGTTTACTTAAAGTTTATTTCCGGCTTCCATTGCTGGGCGTATTGCTCTGTCTTGCTGTCTGGGCTATAGAGAAGAGTGGAGCACAGTAGCAGTCAGTTCTGGATGATGTCGGCCCATACTCCCAGCTGCAAGTGAACTTGGGCTACAAGCTGTGCCTTCTTCCAGGCCACGTGATTGCAAGGAACAAGGAAACAAGAGTTAAGGTGCAGGACATATGTGAGTCTACAGACAAAGAATCTGGTGTGAGGGACAGCTGGCAGGTCAACCCGGCCAGGACACCCAAAGGATGGAAGGATGGAGGAAGGCAGCTACTTTTGGACACTGCCTCCCTCAAAACGCTAGATGGCAGCTCTCCTGGAGTGTAGTGGTGCCCTGGATTCCCTCAGGGCATCATGGGAGTTGGAGTCCGGATTGTCAGCCCTTATGGTACCATGGGTGCCACCAGGGGAAACTGTCAAAGGACCTGGGGACTCATCCTTTCCTTATAGCCCAGAAGTACGAGGTAGTCACAAGGACGGAAGCCCCAAAGTACTCCGGGCTGAAGAAAATCCAGTTCTTCATTAGACCAGGTCATGTGGACGGAAGGACAGAAGCACTTCCGGGTCAAGATCTATAAAAAGGACTGCTGGAGACCCATCAAGCGAACCAGAGTCAGGAGGAGTGTGACAGAGCTTGCTGGGAGGTGTGGAGGAGAGACGACTTGTGTTTATTACTGTAATTCCTGATTTGATTGCCTGTTTATTGTCGCAGGGCTGCTTTGGAGGCACTACTTTAAAAAAGAATAAAATACTTCTTATTGCTTTTATTTGGTGTCCAGAACCTTTGTCTGTTTAGTGTTAATGGGGCAACAGCGACCCTTCACATTTAGCATATGGGAATAAAAGTATACAGGTTCCCTCTTTTATCATGGGGGTTGCGTTCCAGAACCCCCCGCAAAAGGTGAAAATCTGAGAAGTAAAAACCATATGTTTATAGGGTTATTTTTATATATTTTAAGCCCTTATAAACTCTCCCACACTGTTTATAAATATTTCCCGCACAGTTATACAGCATAAACCCTTTGTATTCTCTTAGATATTAGGTAAGATTCGTTGAAATTATGTATGTAAACACACTGTTTATATACAGTAAAACCTAAATATTATTTTAAAGATATCGAGCGTCTCCGATATCACATATGTTACAGCCATTACGACAGACAGATTGTTTTGGAGCCCTAACGAAGGACTTGACTATACACAAAGATAAACACAAAAGAGCACAAAAGTTAACTCTTTACACAGCGAAACACTTTGATGCTGAATGAGCGAGATGAGACTTCCTGGTTAACACGGCGCAATCGAATTCGGCGCTCTGTCGCTGAGCCAATCAGCACACAGGAACTTAACTGCATGCTCTGATTGGGTAGCTTCTCAGCATTCCGCCAATAGCGTCCCTTGTATGAAATCAACTGGGCAAACCAACTGAGGAAGCATGTACCGGAAATAAAAAGACCCATTGTCCGCAGAACCTGCAAAGCAGCGAAAAATCTGCGTTATATATTTAGATATGCTTACATATAATATCCACGATAAAGTGAAGCCACGAAAGTCAAAGCGCAATATAGCGAGGGATTACTGTATGATTACTGTTTTAGGATAGGGTAACACCAAAACCCTTCATTCATGCCCTCTTTTCCTATATTACGCCTAAACTCTCAAAAAGGGAACAATGTCTTAAAAAAAAATGCCTACAATCTTATAAAGGGAAAGGACAACCCCGGACAAATGAATTAAACTTGTGTATTCAGTTCCTTTTAAATACATAAAGTACCACCAAAACATTCCAAAGAACACAACAATTTAAAAAAAAGTTCAAAGTCCTCAATAAAGAAATCAAAATTCATCAAAACTCAATACTAAATAAACAAAGAAAACCAGAATATCATAAAAAGAAAAAAAGGAAATCCAAAAATGAACAAGGCAAACTTCATAATCCAAAACAGGCAGAGAAAAATAGGCAAAAGTCAGAACTAGAAATTCCAAAGAAGAACGGTCAAAAAAATAACTGAACTTACAAAACACAGAAAATCAACAAAGGGAAGCCAAACAAAAAAGTGAGGTGTAGGTAGCTAATGCCTCAGCAAACAACCGTGGCAATCAGGTTTCTTAAATTGGTCTTTGAGGTTTCACTTAAACATCCAAAACACATAATTATAGGGAAAGGGACTGGAGCAAAATCACAAGAAATTATTTAAAAACTGTAAATAAAGAACAAAGAAGAGAGCAGAGTGAGATTACATTAGATCAGACTAGATACGATTTCGTTCAATTCGCTTTTGATTCCAAAAAAGTAAAAAAAAAAAGAAAAACGGTGGAAAAACATGAAAGACTCTTAAGACTGTCACACCTGGGGACCGCCTTCTTGGCTTGGCTATGGTAAGCAGTACCACTCTGGGACGAGAGAGGGCGCTAACCTTGTTACTTCTCTTCTGCCCCCAGTGCAAAGAAGACACCAATTGAGGGCACCTACTGTAACCCCACTCGAGACAGCCAGAGTAGGCCCTGCCCCTTCTGGTCAGGGATCCATAAAACTGGAAGGTAGCGGAACGTGGGGTCTCATTTCAAACCCGAGCCTTGACAAGGACAGAGCTCCTGTGCGATCACTTGTTAATTCTTTCCTGCATGGAAAACTCTGTTTGGCCTATTGTTGCCAATGTTTTAGTTGTGTCATTGTGCGTTTATTTTTGTTCCCTTTTTGTTTATTCATTAATAAGTGGTCATCTGGTTGATGTTTCAACTGCTATTTGTTGAGTAAAGTGTTCTGTTGAATGATTACTACCGTTTTAAACAGAATCATTTTAATTAAAATTTCATACTCAGTAATTTAACAATAATTACATTGCTAAATACCAGTGTTATCTGGGCCCACCAAACCTCAGCTACTCCGGAGGAAGAGCTCTGACTAAATCAAGCATTCCAGATGTACTTGTTTTACCTGAGTGTCTAATTCTTAAGTAAATATCCTGTAGAATGGCATGAAAACCTGTCAGAGCTATTTTCAGTTCTCGTAATGTACATTTTAAGTAAATGCCAAACTGTTGGAATCATTCAATCTGCATTCCTCTACCCACAATGAATTCTCTTATCACTCAAATTATCTGATGCATTGCCAAAGCAGTCATGCTTCAGTGCCACTATTCATATAGCCCTTGTGCTCCACCGTGTCCTGAACAGGAGTGCAGCCTTACTGCACAAACGTACTTTTTCTTAAATGTTCTGAATATTTGTGATAAGCTGATCTGCTTGGACTCAGGCAAACATATATGGGTCATGCCACATTTTTGAGGCTGTTATTAGTATTTTATCCCACTAGCCAACCTGCGGCGTAACATACGCCGCATAATCAGGCTGATTTTTTAATGATTTTTAAGCACAGGGAGAAAATTAACATTTGAAAAATCGGTAATGTAATAAATCAGCAAGAAAAGCAACATTGTAACAATGCACGGAACGAACCAATACACAATCGTCCGTGACTGAAAACTGGCGGACCGCAATCGCGCCTTCTCCTGCCAGACGGAGGGATGCGAGTGCACTGCGCTCAGGCGCGGAGTGTGGAACGGGAGGAGAGGAGAAGGACGTCCACTCAGCACCATCCGTTATGCTAGTCTGCTGATTTCTCGTTTAGTATGCACTGCCTGCTCATGTGCCCACCTCCAACTCGTCACTGGAGTTGCTGTCGTCTTTACACAGTCCAGATGCATCTGTGACTCACGTAGACGTTTCATTGCTCTGTGCGGTTTTGGCTGCTTTTCTATATATAATCCACCAAGACACCCGACCACGGTAGTAGCGAGGTGGGAGGGGGTGTGTACAAAGGGTTGGGACGTAACCAGTGGGAGTGTATGAGTCGCACTTAGTGGGAATTCCAGGGTTTGCAGCCCGAATGGGGTTCAACGGCTTACCCACACCTCTCTTCGCCTGGTAGACACACGCTCAATGTCATGCATAATTATTTATTGAATTCTAAACACTTCTGGAAAGACACCGTTATCTAAAATGAGTTGGTGTGAGAATACAACAGTAAGTGAATGAAAAGATGGAACTCTGGAGAGAGCAAAATACAACACAATAGTAAAGCCGCGGCATAACAAACGCTGCATAATTATTTATTGACGGTTGAACACTTCTGGAAAGACACAGTTGTCTAAAAAGGGAGGGTTTGAGGATACAACAGAAAGTGAATGAAAAGATGGAACTCTGGAGACAGCAATATATAATTGTCCATGAGTGAAGAAGACGCATGTTTGTCGCGGATGCGAATTGCTGTATGTAGCGAGTAAAGCAGTTTGCTATGGTGCATGCAGTCGTGCATCGTAACCGAAAACTCGGTTTTTAAAGACTGCTTACTTCATTGTGTTTTAACCTCAGTTGGAAAGGATTGTTTTAAGGATCCCATAGGATACCCCTCACAAACCATTTTACATGCTGCATATGGCGATTCACCTCCGCGAGAAACTTGCCTCTATGAACAGTCAACGTGGCTCGGAGGTGCCAGGAATTGGTGGGCGTGGCTCCTTCCTGCGTGCGCCATAGGTGTCTTACTTGTCGGTGGGTCAGTGAATCCACGACCCTTCCGGCGTGCTTTCTATGGTTGTCTTGCCTTAGTGAATTATATATATAGATGATTCATGCAAAACTGATTTTCAAAAAGTTATGCCAAAGGCTGTTTCAACTTCTTGTGCTGCCTATTCAAGCAAATAAATATTGAAAACAGGAGATCACGGTTGGAAAGATGAGTACCTTCTATACTTGATAATGTCCTTGATAGATTTACCATCACACTATCAAAAGAATTACAGAAGGATATTATTTTTTGTTCTGATGACAGAACATGTGGTACATTTGCATTATGTGTGCAGTAAGGAAGAAGACAACCTTCTAAACTTGTAAAAGTACTCCAAAGAAGAGTAGGCTATGTCCACGCTACTATGGTTTAATTTAAAAACAGCATTTTTATACCAAAATAATCTCTGTCCATACTAAAATTTTCACATTGTTTAGAAAAGTATCTCCATCCACACTAAAATGACAGAAATGTATAAAGTATCTATCTATCTATCTATCTATCTATCTATCTATCTATCTATCTATCTATATCACGTAGGCATGCATGCATCAGACACAAAATTCTTGAAGCGGTGGTTATGCCACCAACCACAGGAATTATCATAAAACTGTTGGGACGGTTTAATTATTAGCCTATTGCCCATGTATGAAGCATTCAAACTATCTAAAACACAATTTAGATGCGTACGGGTAAGCAACACAACAAGCTCATGGAAATCAATTCCTCTATGCCCTCTATATTGGAATACGTTTTTTGTCTGTGAAGGGTGACCAATCAGGAAATGAGACATTTTAATGAACAGAATCCAATCAGTGAAGAGCTACGTAATAAGCATGAACAAATCAGTGTGCAGTTACAGCCTGTGTTTAAAAAAAAAAATCTGCATTTTCGTCCACCCATACCACAGACAATGTTAAGGCTTCATTTTCAGAAGTACACAGTTTTGTAAAGTCTCTGCTGTTGTGAGTTGAAAATACTAGGGTGTGGATTCTGTGTTTTAAAATGAAAATGTAGTAGTATAGACGGGGCTTTGAACAGGGGCTTAGCTGGACAAATGGCAAAGTGTATGTTCCATTTTGGACCAGGAAATGGAAGAAAGCAAATGCATAGTCGATGAAAAAAAAAGGTGTGAAACTCAAAAAGAAAAAGGCAAAACCAAAAGTAAATCATCCAAAACTCCAATGCAAATAAATTCAATAAAGCAAGTCAAAAGTCTTTGAATCCTAATAATTTTGTTAAGTACTGCCTTCTAACACTACAATCGTTTGTTGTCAGCACAGAATCCAAAATCAAAAGACCATTTTCTACACTACTCCGAGTAATGCAAAGACACGCAGTTTCCAGGTGTCCCACAAGATGGCTGTCGATAGCAAAACAAATAATACAAAATGGAGGCGACTGTATAAAACAAAATGGAAAGCTAGAAAATGTATGCATGGCATAAGATTCAGGTACATTCAGGGACTGATGTTAATTGATTTTTTTTTTTTTTTGGAGCATTTAAAATTTATTTTGTTAATTCAGGCAGCAGTCACATTTTTGCTTATGAAATGAAATCCCCATTGTTATGCTTCCTATGTGTAGGTGCGATTTCTGCATAGTCATTCAAGATTATCTTCTCCATAAGAGCAAAATAGTGATCTTTCTTGTCAGGTTTTCTGTTGAAGGAGCAAAGTAATCATTAAAAGCGTTGCAGTGTTTGAGAGGTTCATTGACACCTTCACACTCCTTAACACCTTGGGAGACTGAGGAGTTACCAAGCTGTTTTCTACATTTTAACAGAACCTTTGTTCATAAAAGAAACCTCTTCTAAGGTAGGGCCTATCATGTCTGTCGTTGTGACTCAGCTGGCATGAAAAATAAGAAATCTATGAAGTTGAAAATAAGCTTCTGAGTCATCTTAGTTGCTGAAGCAACATAAACACTTTAAAAAAGTAAAGCCCATGGTGTTAAAAGGAATTTGTTAACAAGTCCTAATATTAGCTTCATAAAAAGGAAATAATTGTACACTTTAGTAAGAAATGAGCAGGTGCCTGGAGGCAGGGAGGCGATTATCAGACATGGGGAAGAGGGAGTATCTTACAGGAAGGCTAGAATCAAGATCTGGAGATAGAGCGCTGTTCAAAATACCAGAAACAATTAAAGAAGAAGATCATCAAAATTAATAAAGCAAAAATTCAAATCAGAGTAGGAAGAAGAGAGCTGAGCGTCCTAGTGTTAAAATTATTTGCAGAAGCACCATTCAGATTCAGCTATTCTAAGAGAGATGTGAAATAAAAATGCAAATCAAAGCTTGGAAAGTCATCCTAAATAACAACAACATAATGACAACACATCTTAGGATTATATCTTTGTTTTACTGTGTTTTTCACTTTTTGTGAATTTTGTCATTTTTCTGCACACCCTTTTTTAGGGCTTTTGCCCTGCTCTCTTTCCTCACCCCTGTGCAATTAGAGCCTTCGGATGTAACCTAAATATTTCAACTATTTGTACTAGTTCTGTGTTGAGGCATTTGTTTCACTATGTTGTTCATCTCTTTGTGGAATTGTGGATTTTTCTTTTGGATTTCACCGTTGTAAGTGCGTTTTGTTCTGATACTTCAGTTAATGGCCTTTTGTTATATTCTTGCGATTCAATTAATGGTTTATAGATTTGGCTCTGTTAAACTTTGATTGTTAAAAAACCTTTCTGCCATGTTTTGTGACTGATTTTGTTTCTCAGTTAATAAATTCTTAATTAATGAAATAAATAACTTTGTTCGGTAATTTGGGCCAGTGGTTTTACATGGTTTCCCCTCTCCCTTGTGAATTTTTAAACTTGACTAATTTTGACCTGTGCAGGCTGCAAAATCTACTGCTTGGTGGCCAGAAATATGATACATGACATAATTGTGCCGACACTACTTAAGATGGCAGTACACATCCTGGTGTTCAAGTTTTTGAATATCTGTGTGGATAAAAATCATTTTAAGGAGTTAGGACTTTGTGTGTTATTTGGACTTTGCCTTCTAGTTTATGTTTTGGACCTTGGTATTTGTTCAACTTGTGTGTTCCTGGCTAATTCTTTGATCTCGTTTTTTTCATATCATTTCCCAGTTCTTTATCTGTTTGCATTTTGGAATGTGAAAATCCACCTTGGTAGAGCACTAGGGCACTTTAAAATGTTCATCAATGCAAGAATTTAAGTAAGCTATTTATCAAGTCAAACAGAATGAATCATGGTATTAATTTAGTTATTGGAATCTGATTTGATGAATAGCTTGAACGGTCTGGAATTTCCAATTATTTATTGGTAGATTTCAAAACTGTCTTGTTTGTGTGGCAGACCCTCAAATCGACACTCCACCTCCTTTTTTAATCTGGCTGCCCTGCAAAGCAGGATAGTAAATAGAAATCTTGACCTAAAAGATTTACTTCATTTTTAAATTTGAAAAACAGACTAAATCAATTCTTGCTCTTTCTTTTATCTTGGACTAAGTTCTCAAAATTTCATCATATCTTGAGCAAACAAATGGCACTAAAATCATCATGCTAAACATCTATCTGTCCATAAAGTGGACAAGGTCAATAGAAATGAAGTTTATTGCATTGATAATTTGCCTGCCTGCCCAGAAGAGCTCCTCTGTCTGCTAGAGTTCAATTATTACCTTGAATTGATTTAAATGGTTCGTTTGCCTTCTGTACTTGCTTTCCTTTTTTGCTCTGTGAATTCCATCAAGTTTCAAGTTTTCCAAAATGGTAAGCAAATGTATGTGTGTTATGTACAGACATTTGCTCCATAACCTGAAATTTAACACATTATTTGGAAATAATGGAAAGTCCACATATTGTCACATTTTGGGCTCTGCATTGCACAAATAAAATTAATGAACAACTGTTTTCAAAAGACACTTTATTCTTGGACACGTGAAAGCAATTTCTGAGTTTTCAACTACAGGCAAAACAGAAATAAATCATTAATAAAACAAAATCAACTTCATTTCTGCCTTTATGGGTTTAATAAAATTTAAAGAAGTTTTATTCAGAGCTTTATTTCATGCAGGGGGTGAGTAGACTGCCATCTTCGTGCATCAGAAAGACAGAAGCACCACAGCTAGGATAAGACTTCTTGCATTAGAGCAGGGGTCTCCAACTCGAGTCCTGGGGCGGCCTCAAGTATAACACCTTGCATAGAATTCACACTGAAACATGATGTATGGACAAAACTAGAAAAAAGTGTACACACAAAAAATTCAGATGCATAAAACTGCGTGTAAGCAAAGTTCTACACACTTTCCTTTTATAAATCCTAATCAATGTGAACTTCAACACACATTTACGTGCCTACCCCAACTCCTCTCAGAAGTTTCCCTATTTGAATATGCAAATCAATATAAAAAGACCTTTCCGTTCTGTGTTAAGCTAAAACACGATGGCAAAAGCACGTGTAAAAAAAGAAGAATTTCAGTGAATGTGAAACTGATGTCCTCCTCAGTGAAGTGGAGGAAAGGAAAAAATATTATTTGGTGACTTAAGCAGTGGTATAAGCAACTAAAGGAAATTAATGGAGTGGCACAGCACTGCAGAAGCACTCAAAATTTCAAGTTCAGAAAGTTGTACAGTGCCCTACATAAAAAAGAAGTGGTCAGATATTAAAATCGACATGAAACACCACTGGAGGAGATGGTGGAATTCAGGGGCTCACACTGTTTGAGCAGCGATCTGCTACAAATATTGGTGAGACATTAACTGTATATATGTCACCACAACATTAATGAGATATTTTGGCGTGACATTAATAAAGTGAAAATGCTTTCTATTTATATAAGCAAATTCATTCTCTGAGGGGCGCCTTTATAATAATGTGTGTGACGTCAATCACTTCGATTACATTTAAAAAACCAGACGTTGCTGTGAATTGCGCTTTGATGTTTGCCCGTTCAACCACAGCGTAAGGAAATCTTATATTCTTGGATGACAAGCAGATAATACCATCCTATACGCCTGGCATGGCGTGACTCAGTGATGTCTGTGAAATACCTGATCAGTCAGCAAGTTCACATTGAAAAGCTCCTGTGACTAAAAACCTGAGAGTGGACAGAACTTTCAAAGGAACTGGTGGAGCAGAATTCCTCAAAGTCTGCCTTTGTAAAGCCAGTCTCGGTTCAGCACACAACTCCAATAGGATAGCTCTTGAAAATCAAAATGGACTTAGAAGCCAGTTCATCCTCATGGGACAAGAAATTGTATGATCTCTAAATATGCACTCTCTTCTAATTTTGCCATGGTAGTTGGAATAGTTTGTCCATTCCGTCCACCATTCTATTGTTACAGAATGATTATAATCAAGTGCTTTAAATTTGTAAATGATATGCAGTTCATTTCAGTGTATTTAATAAATCCCACATTATGGATGCAAATTTAAAAAAAGAAAAGGAAACCACACAGAAACAGTAGCATTCCCTTGACACTGGGTGCCACCCGTTTACAAAACCAAGCAGAACCGTGCATACGTATGGTCTGAGGATGCCATGAAAATGTGCAGAGCATTACTCCAAGTTTACTTTTTATTCATCTCGACGTGAGCGTGGAAACAGGCGTTTACAACATTTTTGTGCGTATGTACCATTTATACATTATGCTACTGGAGTGCTGCTGTGGCTGCAGGGTTTCATTCTCAACCTTTTCTTAATTTTTTTAATTGACTATTTCCATTTATTTGAATTGCCTTGTTTTTTATGATTCAGTCCTCTGAATTGCTTCATTTTTTTTCTTAAATGGCACCCAAACAGAAATGAGATTTGAATGAGCCAACAGCTGACCATCTAAGCAGGGGCTTCAAACTCCAACCAATTTCAATCCACCAATTTCTTAATCAGAAGCCAATTCTTGTTGTTAATTAAACCCATTATTCAAGTCCATGGCTTGTTAGTGATCTCATTCTGTCACAGCAGACATTTCCAGAACTGTTCACAGTATTTTTTTCAAAGAACAATGTCAAAATGTTTTGTGAAGCTGAGTAGATCAGCATTACTGAGACCTTCAACTTCCTTTCCTTTCAGATACTGTATGATGGACACAGGTTAGTTGGTCATGTGTTTGTTTCTCATTATTGTGTGGCTGCTAATTAAGCAAAAAAGAAACAGTTAAGGGGTCGGAGACATAAACAGCAAGTCAATTAAAATTAAGGCAAAAGAATAAATTAGCAGCAAATACTGGTCACTAATTAAGAAAAGGCTTTGAATGAAGACCTGCAGCCATAGTAGCACTCCAGGACCAGAGTTGGAGACCCCTGCATTAGAGAAACAGCTAAAAGGCAAAATTTCTCTTGTTTTACCATTCAATCTATATTCCTGACCTGATCTATGGTCACAAGCTTTGGGTGGTGACTGGAGATAGACATGCACGAGGGGCTCCTTGGCACATTGAAAGGATCCAGCTGAGGTGGTTTTGGCATCTGATTAGGATACCTCCTTGATGCCTCCTGGTGGAGATGTTTTGGGCATCTAAAATCGGGGGTTTACCTTGAGGCAGACTCAGAACATTTCAAAGAGATTGCACAGGTGGCTGGGAAAATGGAGGTATAGGCAGCATTACTCGGACTACTGCTCCCCTGAAACAAAAAATGGATGGATGGATAGATGGATGGGCTACAGGTGTTTACCTAGCAGGGCTACTACTACAGGCATATTTGCAGACCTTAGTCACATGCTGACTTTTCCTCACTTTTATTGTTCAACTGCCATTTTTGTATCTCTCCTCTTGTAGGTCTGTTGGTCTTGTGAACATTTTGGTTTTGGATTGTGTGGTTTCCTTTTCATTAGGCTATTGTTTTCTGGTTTGAGATTTTGGTTAGTGTTCTTGATGTTGTCATTGTTATGCCTAGCACATAGAAAGGCTACCAGAGTTAATGGTGATGAACAGGAGAGGAAATGTTAAATAATGCCAAATCTAAACTAAAGATCAGTCTTGTCATTCATCAAAGCAAAATTGTAACTCAAGAAATTGTAGAAAGGAATACAGAAACAAAAGTCAAGAAGTGAAAAATCTGTAGATCACACAACAAAAATGTTTCTGTAGGATATCTTCAAAATCAGACAATGAGGTATCTAGCGTCCTGCTTTTTATAGAATTGTGCCGAGGATGCCACTCACATCCGTAGCAGCCAATGTCACGTCATAATGACAGCAACTCGAAAAATGCAGCACCCCTGGAAAAACTACATGAAATTCATTGATTTTTAACAACTGAGGACATTTTTAAAAATACAACTAAATGCAAAAAAATATGAACCATATACTGTAAAAGTGCTCAAAAAGTTCATTGCTAATTTAGTATTTACTTTTGTTATTTTGTATTTTTTTAATTTATCTTTTACTTTGGCGTTCTTCATTTTATGTTTGAAGTTTGAATTTTTGGTAATGCCAGAGTTCTTTTTGTAGTCTTTGGATATATTTTTTTGAATTTTTATATTTGGTTATTTTTGAATACTGTAGACTTTTTGATAAATCTAATACACTAAATTATAGATTATAGATGATTTTTTTTAATTAGACACCACCCTTAATTCATTCTTTTTGATCCCTGTCAAAGGTTTCAGTATGGCCCCACCAGTCCTTCCAAAAATACTTCTTCAAGGATGCTTATTTTCCATCACTGTCTCCTTCCACTTCTTCCTTTTTATCCCTTCCCATTTCTATGTGCGGTCGATGTGTTCACCTTCTTCTAATTCTACCCACTTACTTTGGAGACGCAGCCCAGCATTGTACTGACCCTTCAGCTCATCGCGCTGGTTTTCTTTGACAGAAGTCTGTTTATTGTTCAGCGGAGAGTCTTCATTTTAGCCCATCATTTGCCCTGTTTTCAACCCTCTAAGTCAGTGTGTTGCTCTTGTAAACATATGGTATTATGAGTATTGGATTTTTTTTTAATTTACTGGTTTCCTTGATTCTTTGTTGCCTCTTGTTAAGGTTTTCAAATAGGGATCTTATATTGGAACTTTTTTGCTGGTGGGTTGAATTGTTGCCAACTCCATTTGCCTCTTTTTTTTGCTTTTTGTGCTTCTTTTTATGTTTTATTGTTGTTGTTTAAATTGTCTTTTGTAAAGATTATTTTGTGGCCTATCTCTCTACAAGCCAGGGGTTTACAGTAGTCCTCTTCCATGTGATGGCATAGTGATTGCATTTTGGGAATTTATATGTAATAACATTTGAAAGTCAAAGCCCCTTTGACTGGGTGTATACTGAAGCCAGCCATTGCAGTAAGCAGTAAGGTTGCGTAGGAATGAGCCTTATCTGGACACGCTGGTAGGGTGTTCTGCTTGCTTTTTGGCTTCTCTGTTTTGGAAGCCTCACCCTACTTTGGCCATTTTGTTTGCAGCAATTACAACACTAATAGGCAGCATTATAGTTTAAAGTGGTGTATCTGGCTGTCTTTGCTCGAGTACCTCGTAGCAACTGCCTAGTTCATCTTGTCCCAGTCAGCATTATGACAGCGGTTTGTGCTTCTGCCTAACAGGCTCAGTGTTTTGAATCCCATTCTGGTTGTGGTCTGTCTGGACTTTACATGAACTCCAGGTGGTGTGGTTTTCTTTGTATTCTCTTTCAACAAGACGTGTGTTATGTTAACTGGTGTGAACTGTTGGGGGTGTCATAGAGTTCCAAACCACAGACACTACCAATGCAAAGTCTCAAATGGAAATGACTATTTTTATTTTCACAAATACTTTTAACAGGCATTTCTATCAGTCTAGCCCAGCATAATATAATACAATATGATCCAAACCTTTCCTTTTATCTGCTTCTGCTCCTCCTTGGCAAACCTTGTCCACCACCTCCCGATTCCAACTCTCTGGGTGAGGTATACTGACTCCTTCTATGCTGGACCCGGGAGTAATGGTGCCACATCATTGCACCCCAGGAAGCACTTCCAGATCACATGAAAAGCCATATAGTATGGGAAACCTCCCTGGCAGTGCCCCTTGGTGGCCCTGGGAGCACCAAACAGGGTTGTCCTCCTGGACTACAGCCCAAACTGGGGTGACACCAGCAGAGCACTGCTACATAGTCCACTGGGGGACACTTTGCCCCCAAGGAGCAGTCTCACATTGTCCTTCCATTCTGGCTGGGATGCCCATTCATTTCAGTGCTCCTTCCATCATGGTATCCTAATAGCTGGGCAAGGTGTGACCTTACAGTCTGGCAGGCAAGTCAGTCCACCCAATACACAGGCAACTGCAAACTGGCCCTGTGTTATTGTGAGTATGGGTATGTGCATGTGTGGCAATGAAGATGCTTGGCACTCCATAGAGAGTGGGTTCCTAATGCTGCCAGGTTAGGCTGTATATTGGATCAAGCAAGTATAACAGTTAAGTTGTTATGTTATGTTCTGTTAATGCTTAATCAATTCCATTATCCTACATCAGGACCCAAAATGGGATTCGGCTCATGTGTCTCTTCTGTGAAAGAGCCGCTCACATTAACAAGCTTGTCATTCACTCTTGCTGCAGCCTGCCTCATTTGGTCTCCATATCTTATCCTTCTTTCTTAAAATGATTCTTCTTTCAATTTGTACACTCAATTTCACACACACTCCTGCTTTCATCAGTTTGAAAGTAATCATATAATATGATCAAATTGAAAAACAGAGCCTCAAATGTACATTCCAATTTTAGAAAAAAAGAACAATGGTGCCTTATTGTAATTTTGTTCATTGTTTTATTGTACATTTTGTGGCTGTGAAAATATATGTGACATCAAAGGTAAGTGACATTAAGTGAAATCCCAGTAACACCCATTCATTACAGAAGATAAAAATGTTCTAACATTAAAAATGAACCAATAACAATAATTTAAAAAGACCGAATCTGGTGTGTCTTGTAACAACGCTAAAATTGTGCTTATTGCAGCAAGTGATTTGGCTTGTTTTAGGTGGTACAATGACACCGTCTGTGTCTGTGTAGAGTTGTATGGGTTTTCTGTGGGCATTTCAGTTTTCCTGCTACGTCCCAAACAAATGTACATTTGTGAATTGGCCTTGGGTGGTGAGTGGCCTGGCTCTCAGTCCAGGCTTGGTTCCTGCTCTGTGGTCAACATTGCCAGGAGGAGCACTAAACTTGAATAAGTGAGTTTTGAAATGGATTGATTCCCAAGGTGTTTCTCAAGAGCGAGCGAAGTAAAACAAAGGTTGATAAATACTTGTTTGCTACGTATGTCTAAAGAAGAAGAAAGACAAGTTTACTAAGAATGTTCACTTGTAGCAGACACAGCTAATTGTAGTGCAGCACATTACTGGAACACAAAGTACAATTTAGCCTCAAATTAAGCAAAGCAAACAACAAATGAACTCAATCAATAACACATTTAAAGCAAAGCGTATTTTAATTGCTCATTCGCTCCTGCAATATGTTATCCTCAAAGCTGGGGTTGGCATAAATATGTTTACTTAGCTTAAAGGAAATTGTGAACATTTAGAGGTAATAGAGTAACATCTTGAAATAAGGTCAAGATAAATAAAGAGAGAGACATTTTACCAGGGAAATTTTAAAACCATGCAGTGTATATTACACAGAACTTAATTTTCTTTGTCTTTTTCAGACATACCAGGTGGACTTCACCATCTGTGCCCCTTTGATTTCTCCCAGTGATGGTCACAAGGAGCCAGAGTTAAGCCTGAAAGCATGGGATGCTAGATTGGAGCATGAGACAAGAGACACCATCAGAAGGACACACACACATATACAAACTTACACCAGGATACTCAACTGTAAATAGTTGCCAATAACTGACTTCTTTCTCATTTTCTCGTTTGCTTTGTCATGTACTTGAGAGGAACATATATTTAACAAATTAGATCATTCATACGTTTGCCTGTTGAACCCTAGCCTTGGGGGATGCACAAATCAATGTGTTTCTTTGTGCCTCCCAATGGGGAGAGTTACATCAAGAAGGACGTCTGCTGTAAAATTTAGCCAGATCAATATGCGGATATAAACACAGTTTTCCATGCTGGATCGATTGAGGCCCTGGTTAACAATGGCTGCCACAAGTACTGTTAGCCAATAGGGTGCTGGTGGAAACTGGGCTACTATTGGCTTAAGGAGAAGAAGAGAGAAGAGGCATGTCTGGAAGCAGGAGAGGAGGAAGTGTAGGTACTTTGAATGTTGGCAGGATGACTGGTAAAGGGAGAGAGTAAGCCGATATGATGGAAAGAAGGAGGTTTGATGTTACTGTGTGCAAGAGATCAGATGGAAGGATATTAAGGCCAGTTGGATCGAAGGTGGGTTAAAACTTGTTCTATCATGGTGTGGATGGGAGGAGAAATAAGGTAGGGGTTATACTAAAAGGAACAGTACGTCAAGAGTGTTTTGAAGGTGAGTGTTGATTATGAAGCTGGATAACTGAAGGTGTGACAATGAACGTTATTAGTGCATATGCCCCGCAAGTTGGGAGTGTGATGGATGAGAAAGAACATTTGTGGAGTAATTTGGATAAAATGGTCGATAGGTGTACCCAAGGGAGAGAGAGCAGATATCAATAGACATGTAGGTGAAGGGAACAGAGGGGATGAGAAGGTGATAGGTAGGTATGGTGTCAAGGACAGGAATGGAGAAGGTCAGATGGTAGTGGATTTAGTGAAAAGGACAGATATGGCTGTGATGAATCCATATTTTAAGAAGAGGGTACACAGAGTGATGTACAAGAGTGGAGGAAGATGCACACAAGTAGATTATATGCTCTGCAGGACAGTCAGTCTGAAGGATATTGGAAACTGCAAAGTGATGGCAAGGGAAAGCGTAATTAGGCAGCAAAGGATTGTGCTCTGTAAGATGATGTTGGAGATCAAAAAGAGGAGGAGAGTGAGGGCAGAGACAAGGATCAAATGGTGCAAGTTGAAAAAGGAATGGGGGGTTCAGGGAGGACGGAGTTTCCAGATAGCTGGGCAACTACAGCAGAAGTAATAAGGGAGACAGCTAGAAGGGTGCTTGGTGTGACATCTAGGAGTGTGGAAGAGAGGTAAATAAGAGAGTGCAGGCAGGGTGGAGTTGGTGGAGAAGAGTGTCAGGAGTGATTTGTAACAGATGGGTACCAGGTAGAGTGAAAGGGAAGGTCTACAAGATGGTAATGAGACCACCTGTGACATGGGTTGGAGACGGTGGCACTGACAAAAAGACAGAGCTGGAGGTGGCAGAGTTAAGATTTACATTGGGTGTGATGAGGATTGAACAAGTACATTAGAGGGTCAGCTCAGGTTGGACAGTTTGGAGACAAAGCCAGAGAGGCAAGATTGCATTAGTTTGGACATGTGCAGAGGAGAGATGTACGGCATATTGGGAGAGGGGTGCTAAGGATAGAGCTGCCAGGTAAGAGGAAGAGAGGAAGGCCTAAGAGGAGGTTTATGGATATGATAAGAGGGGACATGCAGGTTGTAGGTGTGACAGAACAAGATGCAAAGGACAGGAAGATATGGAACAAGATGATCCGCTGTGGCGATCCCAAACAGGAGCACCTGAAAGAAGAAGATGAAGAATACATTTGCCTTTTGACTCCTTATTGCATGTATTAGATTAGTTTTTGTTGGAGTTGCAGTATGATTTCTATGAAGTGTATTATGCCTCTTAATGGTAAAGATCTTTTCAGGTAAGGAAGACAGATCTTTTGAAGTGACAGAAGGAATTCTGCTCTCCTGGACTGAAGAGCAACGTCTTTAATCTGCCATTGCTCCAGGGACACTGTACAAATAACTGTCCCTGTGTTCTCACCCCAAACCTCTCTGGAGAGTAATGTGAGATATGCCAAAATGAAAACTTCTTAATACAAGAAATTAAATATGGCGAGTAAAGGATTCAAAATCACAAAAAAAAAATCCTGATGTTGGAGAGTGGTGACATGTTACATGCTGATTTGAACTCCACTATACACTCAGGGAAGCAGTGTCTATAGCAGGTCTTTATGGGAGAAAATGCACACAAGAACAAGAAAAACATGAAAAAACCCTAGGCAATCAAACTCAGGTCTAAGTGGCGGCTGCACTTTCTGCTCTGCCACCCTTTTGTATGAGAGAGAAAAAGTGGATTTTTAAATGTGATTTGAATGTAACTATTGATAGAGCTTCATGGACAGAACAATTTAGAGTGTGCACCCATTAGTTTGGCCAGATATCTCCAGCCTTCTAAATGTGGTCTGTGGACTGCAATATACAAGTTACATTAAAGAAAATTGTGTTTTAACTTCCTTCTTGTAGGGCAAGCTGTGCAAAGCACAATGCGAAATACAGATTGATTATAAGATGTTGATCTTTATTTTTGTAAAAGTAGCAGTGAAGTTTATACACTTGTGACAGCCTTAAGGTGCTGTAGTTGCCGTGATTTTACAGTATTTTCTTTTGTAAACAATTTGTACAACAAATGGCATTTCACTTCCAGAGAAATTCGTCCTGTGACACAAAGAACATTTTATGCAATAATTCTGCATGCACCCGGCTGACATTTAATATTTAAATTAAAATGGGGAAAAAAAAAAAATTTTATTCTTAGTTTTACTTTTGCCTTTATGAGACCACATTCCTTTAATATGGGTGGTGACATCCTTCATAGATCCTTTTAACTCTGTCATGTCCACTTTGATTTTCTAAGCTGTGATGTGCTGGGCTGGCAACATCACTTCAAGAGAGGCCCACCAAACCGACAAGCTAATTAAGAGGGCAAGCTCAGTTATGGGATGTACTCTGGACCTCCTGAAGGTAGCAACAATGAAGAGAGTGAAAACAAAACTGAGTGCCATTACGAACAATGCTAAACGTCCCCTCTCTGTCACACTAACACTGAGGGTATTCAGACAACAAACTATTCAGAAGAAACGTGTCAAGAAATGCTACAGGGGCTCCTTCATATATGCCTGCATAATGCCTCACTGGGACTGGGACAGCCAAGTCAGACATTTTCTTATTTTTTACTTGTCCTCCTTTTTGTCATTCTGGTGTGGATTCAGGCCATAGTGTGGGTGTAAATCTATCTATCTATCTATATCTATAGATAAACACACTGATCAGCCACAACATTAAAACTGGTGAAGTGGAAAAAATTGACTACCTTGTTATAAAGGGTGGAATATATTAGGGAGCAGGTGAATGAACAGTTCTTGAAGGTGATGTGTTGGAAGCAGGAAAAATGATCAAGCATAAGGATCTGAGTCAAATGGTGACAGCTAGAAAACTGGGTCAGAGCATCTCCAAAACAGCAGGTTTTATGGGGTGTACCTGGCATGCAGTGGTTAGTACCTAAGAAAAATGGTCTAAAGAAGGACAACTGGTGAAGCAGAATCAGAGTTATTGGCGCACAAGGCTCACATCGGGTGCAAACGCTAGCCCATCTGGTCTGATCACACAGAAGAGCAGAAATTGCTGAAAAACCTAAGGCTGGCCATGAGAATAAGGTGTCAAAACACACAGTGCATCACAGCTTGCTTGCCGCGGACCGGTTAAGAGTGCCCATGCTGACCCCTGGCCACCGCCAAAAGAAACCTACAATAGGGATTGTGAGCACTGATACTTAACTGTATAAGATGATAAGGTTAAAAATGTGCAGTTTGAGAAATTAACACTTACAGGTCTCCAGTTGGCTTCTTCCTTAAATAGACTCTAAATGTCAGTGTAATTTGCAACAGGGAAAAGATGTCTCAAGGATGCTAACCACAATGGCTTTTCTAGTCATCCACCATCCAGCATCATTGTTATTTTACACATTTGAACTTTTTTATTTTATTTTCAAGTTTCCTATATAGCCTTTTCTTTGAAACTCTGCCTCTAAGGTCATCACCTAAGGCACCAAATGGCCCAGCATAGCCATTTGTGGGCCAGTTCACAACAGAAGGCCAGTTTAAATTTGCAAATACACCTTACATGCCCCCGTCTGTGGAAACTGTAAGGAAAAGAAGAGCACCTGGAGAAAAGCCTATGTAGACACATGGAAAATATGCAAACTCCACAGAGACAGTAAAAAGGCATGGGTTCAAAGCTAAGACTCTGGAACTGAGAGAACGTGCTGTTAAGCACAGCACCCGTAGCCCACCCTCTGAGCGTAACTACATTGAAACAAAATGTTTGCCTTCTCCTAATACTGTCATTATTTTGTTATGATAAATACAGTAAAATACGTTCAAATGAACTAAGCCTGTCTTGGCTGTTCAATATGACACTTGCAACCCAGGTAACACCTAATGACTCCAATTATGTAACCAAATGAAAGACCAAACACTAGTCATCATACAATTTGGATGAGCTGCATTTTTAGGATTACCATTACCTTGCCAAATTGCAGCTCCTCTACACCCCAAGGCACTGAAGAAACACTTTTCACATTTTCCACACTATATGCTTACAGCAAAAATGTCAATGACAAACCTCCTCTGTCCTCCTGTGTCTCAATCAAATGTATCTGTCTGTTCTCACATGAATAAAAGAAAACGTCACCCCTAAAGGCAAAGTCTGCAAACATGGCAGGCTCGTGCTGGACATGCCAAGAGGACATGTGATCTAATTGATACAAGTAATAAGAACAGGTTGACTCAAAAGAGGAAAAAGCACAAGACGATCCTCTGGAATGCACTGTGGTGCCACCTGCTTGAGTGCATTCCTGGCGCTCGCCCTGCTTGGCTTTAGGGGACTGCCTGCTCCAATGTGCGGTGCTCACTTTGCTGCTTTCATCTCAAACCCATGAGGGGGATTTGATTTGAGTTAGAAGAAAGTAAGTTGATCAGTTCTGCAGCTCATCACAGCTGGTTTCTTTATTTTTGCCAAAAATGTCTCAGAGATGTAGCAGAGAGAGCAAGAGAGAGAGACACAGCATTAGTTAAGTCAGAAATTAATTCTTTAAATAGCATAATCATCATACTGTACATATGTAGCTGGTTTACTTGTATTGAATGTCTCTTCATATACTGTAAGGATCAGATATAGCAAATGACTGCCAGAATAGATTGCATTAATCTACACCCATTGTAACATGGCATAAAATCCTGAATCTCACAACATCCAGTTCAGTGCCACTGGCTACCAACCCCAGTTGTGATGCCAATCCACTGCAGGGCCCAATCGCACACATTCTAACTTGTGCAGGGGTCAGTTTGAGCTGGCTGAATAACCTAACCAGTATGTCTTTTCAGGATGCGGAAGGAAAGAATGAGTATCTGGAGAAAAACTGACCTACGTAAAGGGAGAACGTGTAGACGTCACGCAGGCAATGACCAAACACTGGACATTAAATCCATGAGTGGTGCAGTGCTAACCATTAACACACCATGCTACTCCAGAAACATTATGTGTTCTAGAAATTATCAGAGGTGAAAAGGACCCTTTATTTTACTACAGTATTCTAGAAAATCATTTTTTTCTTTTTTAAACCCGCTGTATTCTATAAAAGGGTGATGTACAGACCATAAAAAAGTGCAAGGTAGAAAGAAATCATTGGACTGAATGACAATTCATTTTGGCCATTCAAATACATATTGCACTAATTCAGAATTGTCAGTGAAAAAATAAAGATGGAACTGAGGAATAGGAGCATTTAAGGAAAGTCTATGCTAACACAAGGAGAGCCTAAAAACTCAATTCATACAGTTACTGGGCCTCGATTGCATTATACTGTATATGTGAATTTATATTTTGTATGCATTTATCTGGTAAAGTTATATCTACAGTACATTTACACACACATATGTACACACACCCTGCACCCTGCCGGAGGAGCAGCTCATCTGAAGATTGAAAGGGCAAACGATAAAAGTCAGGTGGAAAGGATTCAGACCTGGACTGACTCCACATAGTGAGAAATCTTTGATTACATTTATATAATTGATATGAACTGTTATATTTCATGGTATGTCATGGAGAGTTCTGGCATAATGTGACATTTTCGTTACTACAGAGAACTGGCCTAAACCTTTTGTTTTCAGATGCTATTTTAATGCTGGATGGGTTTCAAAAAGTGGAAAAAGCAGGAGTGGGACACACTGGGGAGCTATGTGAAACAGGAATAGTGAAAAAGTGAGCACAGTACATCCATCCATCCATCATATTGTGACGTACGCTGTGGTGTGCTATGCTGGTAACATCACTTCAAGAGAGGCCCACTGAATCAACAAGCTAATTAAAAGTGCAAGTTCAGTTATAAGATGCACTGTGGACCCCCTGGATGTTGTAGCCAAGGAAACAATTAAAACAAAACTGAGTGCCATTGTGAATAAGGCTGCACATCCTCTGTCTGACACACTAACACTGAGGATTTCCAATTAATGAATTATTCAGCAAAAGTGTGTGAAGAAATGCGACTGGGACTCCTTTATAGCAAAAACAATATGTCTGCATAACGCCTTAATGGGACTGTCAAGTCAGAAGTTTTCTTTTATTTTAATTTGCTTGCTTTATAGTCATTCTGGAGTGTGTTCAAACCAAAATGTGTGTGTGTTTATTTATTTACTTACTCATCTACCTATTTATGTATTTATTTTTTAAAGAGAAGTAAACTGAGTGGGGGAGCTAGTGAACTGCCTTTGAGCGACAGTCACAGCCATTATGGGTAGCTAATCGACACCAGCCACAACATGTAGTCACACAATCGCTCCGACATGGGTACCAGCTGGGCAAACCCCTTTAAATGGTTAACATAAAGTTCTGAATACGGAAAAAAAAGTCCATTCCACCTTTCATTAACAAATCTTTAGTCAAGATGCCTTATTCTGTTCTGTTACCACCCTTATACCAGTTAGCCCAGAAGTGGCGGAGCTTCCGGAGCCACCAGTGTTGTCACAAGTCATGTGTTTGACCCTCAGAGCTGAAGAGAACGTTAATGACAGCATTCCCTCTCGTCCCAGACAGGAGCCTTGAAGGTGTTCCCTATGTGCTTTTATACACACAGGGCTTGTAAGTAATCAACAAAAGTTGGGATGCGTGTAGCAATTGTTTGCATCAACTTTCAAGGCCTAGTTAACTTCCATTGCTAAACTTTTTTCTTAACCTCTGGCAGTTTACTGCCAACCTTTGTATCATTTCATGTTATTCACTGGGCTTGAACTGCTTGAATTTCAATAAACACAGGAAAAATGAATGGGCTCTAAAACGTTTTTTTAAATTTAATTAATAATGTTAATAATTTAATTAATAATATCAATAAAATTAAAAAAAAACCCTTTTGACTGGTAGTGTATATTGTACAGATACACATACACAAACACACATATATATAAACTGTCACCCACTACACTCATGTCCCGATCCTGGTGGTTCGGCGTGTGGTGGGTGCCACTTTAGTCTGCTTGTATTTGAATTTTTCTGTAAGACCTGGGCCTCCTTTGACTTGGACATGATGTTTTAAGGAGAACATAATGTTCAACCCTTGCAGAAATAAACTAAATCCACACCAAAATTAAATGATATAAGGTGACTGTTAATAACTTCAGAGATCCGCAGTCAAGCATTTAGTCCACATTGACAAATCCATCACTCTTTGTCCCACAACAAACACCCCGACTACAGCACCTAATCAATATGTTGAGATAATTAAAAATTACTTCAGGCCAGATAGATGCTAAGCTGCTTTTGCCACGATCCATCACCCTACCAAACAGCTGAAATAAAGTGTAGAGTGCTGCTGCTTCTCTTTCTTTGACTCCATACACTTAAAAGTTGCCAACACAGTGACCACTTTTTCACCACTTTCTGCCAGTCTTTTCCCAAGGGTGTTGGTGGGCACCTCTAATCATAAAGATGTGCAGATATGCAGCACCACTGGGTTTGTAAATTAAATGGATGGAGGTTTTGTGCACCTTAAAAAATGGATGTATTCAAATAATGTGACCAGATTGTACACTCTGGGCCGATCCCTGAACCCAGAAAAAAACACATAATCAGTCCAGTCTCTGATTAAAAGGATTGGTTTATTATACAAAAATCAAATAAACAAGGGAGGGTGAAACAGAAGGATCACAAACAACTCAAAGAAAATGTCTGAATTGACATAAGCCATGCTAAATTGGGGTGTTCATAAGAAATGCAATGATTTACTTCATGTGTTAGAAGTGCATAATAAACAAGAACAGTTGTGTCAGATATTTGAAACATTAAAACGGGTGCTTCAGATTAAATGTTTAAAGTCAAAATATTCTCTATTGAAATAGAAATGTGTAATTTTCACCCTGTGATAGAAGTACTGTACATAGAGGGCTAAATTACTAGTAAAGAATCAGGAAGAAAAAATAGTATCACATTCGTAATGGCTGATCTTGAAATAGTCTAAAACATGATGAGAAGTTAGACAGAGAAGGCCACCAGTGAAGAATCAAATATCAAACCTTTCATCATATTTTTGATCACCAGCCCTATAGTCACATAAAATGATACACTGCACGTCTATTTTACCGGTCTGTATTGGTTGACAGTTCACCCTTTGACCCCTAGTATCCCATTAAAGGGTGACCCCCTGGTGTTGGGTGATGTGGCCTGTACAACTTCAAGTTGTTTTGATCTTTTTTGTTGAAGACACCTATTGTTTTACTGATTATCACAATAGTGTCATTTCCTGCACAAAGTATGGTCCAAACATGGCCTAAAAATGAGGATTTTTTGGGTCTAGAGGGCCAAAAATAAGAGGGAACACCAAAAAAAACTCAATCTCTTGTATAACTAGACATCAAGATGTATCAAATGCTACATCACATGTGAGGGTTTTATCGTACTGGTGAGTCAGGAAACACAAGACAAAAAAGTGAAGGGATTTCAAAGTGTTCATAAGTAAGCCTTGTGAACACAACAGGTCTAACAACAAACATTAAACATACTCGGGCAAGCTGCGTAACTCTCAACTGAAGTACACACCTTTTCCAATATACTGGTCTCCTCTCCGTTCCTATCAGATGACCCCTTGCCTCTACTCTACCCAATTTAAGCTCATCTAACTGAGGAGATGGAGACATGGTAAGCCTAGACCTTGGAGCACATCTAGTGTTCTTCAACTCTGATAGAAAGTACTTCCAGGTCAGATCCAAAACTAAAAGTTCTCTGATGCTGCCATCTAGTGGTCTGGTGTTTCATGCCTCTTTAATAGTGTATCCACCAGGCAATACTTCATTGCTGTGGCCACTTGGTATGTAGTGGCATCCATCCTTTCTTGTTGTCACAATATACTGTAATAATAAATATACAGTATATGTTTTTTTCCAACTTAAGTACAATTATAAAAGCAAAATGAGGCCTTGTAGAAAGCCAGAATGTAAATCTGAATTTGAACTGGGCAACCAAGTGGCGCAGTATTTAGCACTGTTGACACACAACATAATGTCACTTTCTGTGTGGAGGTTCTGTGCGGCCCCTGTTGTTTGCCCTCCCATATCCCAAGGATGTGCTAGTTAGGCTAACGGGAAACTGCAGGCTAGCTAGGTGTGGATGTCTGAATGTGTCCTTAAATAGACTGGCCCTCTGTCCAGGGTTTGTTCTTGCCCTGCATAAAAGAAAGGCAGCCAGAATAGCTTTTAGCTCTAGAACCTCTAAATTTGAAATATGCAAGTTTAGAAAACAGACAGCTGGATGTTTGTTTTAGAACAAACTGTTGCTTGTTCCTTTTGGGATTACTGACAACTGAAATTTGGTGGGCACTTCAACATTCAAAGACCTTGCATTGATTTGGAATGTCTAAAAGGCTAGGAAGAAACACCGGGGACACTGAGAAATGTCCATAGGGCATTACAAGGAAATTAGAGTTGGATTTGGGATAGTCACCATAGCAAAGATGAGCACATGAAGACTTCATAATCAAACGAAGGGGTGATGAGTGGAGACACCACACTCAACACTCACCGAGGAGTATGTAATGAATCTCACCAACCTGATTTCACTGACATATGAAAGAGTTTCAAGCAGATGCATAGAGTATTCTAGTCTGGGAGGGGATGGTAATTTTAAATGCACCCAGTGAGGAACGTGAGCTTAATGATCAGTTCACGATAAGCAAAGAATCTTCATCTCAGGGCCATCACTTTCAAAGAGTCCTACTGCACCAGCTAATTTGCAAGAGAATGTGCCCTCTATGAGCCTCTCGATAATTAGATTGTTCTGGCAGCAGTACTTCTGGTTCAAGCTTATAAAAAAGTTACTCAGATAACCGCTCTGTGGGCAGAACAGAATCTCAGAATGCACAACACTTGGAACCTAGTGATTTATGTGCTATAAAACCAGAAAAACCGGGTTTGTACAGACTTTGTTGAAAAAAAACTAGTCTTAATCCCTCTGATTGTAGTAATCTGAGGCCTATCTCTAAACACCAGTTCCTAGCTAAAACGTTAGAAAAGATTGAACCACAACTGACTGCTTTTATTAAATTTTAGATCCATTTCAGTCTTGATTTAGGAAACAGCATTTCACAGAAACAGCACTTCTTACGTTGGCTAATGACCTTCTGATGGCTGCTGATGTGGGGGAGTGTTTGGTCCTAGTACTTTTGGACTTTAGTGTAGCCTTTGATACTGTAGACCTTACACTCCTAATGAACTGGTTAAAGCATTGTGTGGGTATTTCTGGGACTGCCTTGGACTGGTTTATTTCTTAATTGGCTGAAAGGAGTTTCTCAGTGAACGTGGGCGAGTACATGTCGTATGAAGTGCCGCCGGGATCTGATCTTGGGCCAGTGTTATTTTACTTGTACATTCTTCCTTTAGCTTAAATTTTAAGGTCTTTTCAAGATATTTCATATTACATTTATGCTGACAATATCCACCATTTATGCTCTTTTAGACAACAACACCTCCATAAGTTTAGGACCGAAGGCCCTAAACCTAAATTCATAAATGGCTAGCTCAATTCTAAACAAACTGAGGTTTCAATTATTGCCCCATTAAAATTGCAGTCATAGATCAGTCTCAAGTTAATGGCTGTCTCACTCAATTTTAAATCTTGTGTCTGAAACCTGGGTGTTACACCACCTTATAGTTCTGACCTGCATCATGTAGAATGTCTGTTTTTCATAAGATGTATTCAATTAGATCATAAAATGGCTATTTCATCATCTGGATTAAAGTATTTGTAAGTTATGAACCAATATGCTAGAGAGCCACACTGCAACAGATCAGTACCGCAACTTTTTAAGAGAATGGAATGCAGAAGCAGGTTAAAGTATAATAATATTAAAATAATAAAATAACCTTGAGAACTGAAAGTATATACTGTAACTGTTTCTTGGGAAGAAATAAAAAATGGGGGAAAAAACTTTTCTTCCTACTTACCTTCATCTGCCTCACCTTCACCTCACACTCCAAGTACTCCCAGCTCTGGGTCTTTGTCTTTACGTGGCAACTCTTTTGCTGGCACTCCCCTTGCACAAGTTTAGAGACTCTAGAGAAACTAGACATGTCCTTGCTTTTATTGACGAGTGGACCAGCAAACTTTTATGTCCATCAGACGACTTGCTGGAACGGAGTTAATTCCAACTCTTTCGGCTGTGTTGTCGGGAGCTGCACAGAGTTGGTCGAGTGCTGTACGTCACAAGATTCGGACTGAGAGTGCATTTAAGGTCGCTTTCCTGGAAGCATTTCTGCAAATTGATAATGTTGCAGCGTTGATTATGTTACAAAATAAGAAGTCCTATACAAGCCCCAAACTAATGTAATCGGGACTTTGCTTTTGATTACAGAGGTCTAGTGTATATCTTTAATTAAAACTTTTTATGAAAGAAAGTGAGGTGGTGCATAAAATACTAAACAACTGTAACCCTGCTTTGGCCAGCTGCATGAGGGGTATAATACATATAGTAGATCAGCTGGTTAAGGCAGGATTCATCATAGAACGGGATTGGTCCGCTAGAAAGGACAATTGGGCTGAAGATAAAAAAAAACAATCAAGGTGACCCTACAGGGCCATAGATGATGGGACTATAGTCCAACATGAAGACACTACCCTGTTAGTCCTCAGCTGCTGTTAATGTTCATAAAGACTGGAGGAATAGAAGTGAAGGCTATGGTGGATACGAGGTAGTACTTTTATGGAAGAAGATGAGACCTTCACATGGTCAACTGTTATCAGGTGCTAAAGGTAAAACCAAAGCTTTACTTTGCTCCTTGTAAAGACATTATAGGGGGTGGGTTTGTGACAAAGCCAAAATAAGTTGTCATTTTTTCAGTTAGAGGGGTTTGGGTGTTACATAATCCAGAATTCTTTGGCAAGCTTTTATTTTAAAAAGACTGCCTTGTGCAATGTGAAGACAGGAAGGACTTTTATAGTTAAGCAAAGTGTTACAGGAAGGTTACCATCTTGTGGAGGATAGCAGAAAAAAGAAGAGGGGGAAAAAAAGAACTGGAGAGAATGAAATCACTGGGGAGTAGAGAATAGGTCCTCTTTCTTTGTAAAAGGGCCTGTAAAGTAAAACGTTTGGACTTGTATTAACTCTTTCTGGGCGAATGTCGATTTTTGTCAACAGGATGGGTTGAGAGCAGTAAGCAACTGCAAATGGTGGCAAAACTCGCTGTTATGTTTTAGTTTGACTCTCTTTGCCAAAAGGAAAGTTAGCTTTGTTGGTTTGACCGAGATTCCCTATGCTTGCTGGAGTATTGAAGAGCAAACAGCAACAAAAATGGCATCGACATCTGGTGAGAGATCAAATTGAATGCACAAAGCAAAATACTTCAGAGACAATGTTTTGTACATGATTGTTGAATCAGACTCTGACTTGTCTGACTCCATTTTTGATGCAAGTAATCTGAAGATCAATATCGAAAACAAACTGAGGCACCGATCTCCAGCTAATCGTGGTGCCAAACACTTTTGTATAGATGAAGACCACCACTCATAATGACATGAGATATAAACCAGATTGCGTTGCACCACGACCACTCCTGCTGTCGCCATCCTCGCCCCCGTCACACAAAGACAGCCAGGCTGCCAGCCTGCCATGCATTCTTAGCAACCGTTATGTCACCCGTGAGCGGCTCGAGCCACAAGAGACTGTGAACTGGCGGCTACAGCACAACAGCAACTGATATTTTATGTTGATTTACGTGTGAGACCCTTGCTTTGGGTGCTTTTCAGAAAACTGTGTTTTTTGGAAAAAAATATTCAGCCCTCAAAAGGTTAAGGATCATAATGTGATTGTAGATTCAAAGTGGAATGGAGAAGCATCTGGATAATTCATCTAATGGATTATCCTTACTGGATGTTCTCAGACTTTAGAAAATGGAAAAGCAACCAGCATTGTTATGAAGCAAAAAAGTTCCATTGATTGGTTGGGAGAGATCAATCTAATTTCTTAAAAGTTACAGACTATTGCCTTGCTTGATGGAAGTGTTAAAAAGTTTTTTAGTTTATTCTAACTTATGCTTTTGTTCAGATATTTCTGTACCTGTATTTGTTAGTGATTTGAATTTACATTCAACCCAATAACAGGCTTATTTACTGAAAATAGTTAAACGGCAAAAAAGCAACATCGCATTCTACAAACCTAACATTTGATCATTTCACTTTCTTTTCTTTTTTTTTTTTTGCCATTTCATAATTGTTTATCTGTTTTATTGCTATGTAAATATCCACTCAATATAGAACATGTTCATACTTGTAATGCTAAAAGTGATATATTATGATAAGCTTTTAAAGAAATGTTTGGTATTTTTTATTTATTTAATTTTTTATTAATTTTATTGCACTCCATACAAAGCAATCAAGTTTTTACAAAAAGAAAAATAGAGTCAAGAACAGATTGATCCCCACCCTTGGACCATTTCACTTTCTAGATACTATGGACCACGAGAAATGCTTCCAAAACAAAACATGCAAACTGGGAATAAAGCAGGGCTGGCTAGCCTCACCCTATTCCTTTGTAATTTAAGCCATCACATTCAGCATCAGTTAGACAAAGGCAAGTGTGAACTCCTGTGTGGGTGAGATGTGAACTGAATTAAGTTTAAATATTTTTGTGCTATTGTGATGATGGTGGCGTGGCCCACAGGGTGGATTACCTGGACTTTGTATAATCAGGCTGAAAAGTCTGAAATACCAAACATACAATACTGGAATTGCTTAGTTTCTTTAAGGTTTAGCCAGTTGTTTGTTTTATTTAACAAAAGGTTACATGCAAATTCTATTTAAATGAAGAATTCTTTTATGTCACATATTTTTACATTTACTGTCTATTGGGTGTGTTCAGATTATGTTTAGAATAAGGATATGAAGGAGTCATGACTCTGCATGCACATGACTGGTATGTACATAGTTGCCTAATACATAGCAGATATAAAACTAAACACTAATCTGGTGAGAGAGGGTCTTCTTTTCCAGCTGAGAAAGATATAAGCTGCTGTGAGTCTGCCTTTGAAGACACCCTGTAATGAGCTGCCTGGACAGAGAATGAATATCATCTTGTGAGGGGTGTTCAATAATTTATCTACCTGACTATGAAATTCACTTCAATACTTTTCAGTGTAATCCCCCTTGACTTCAAAACACTTGGTCCACTTTTCCTCTAGTGGCTTAATCCCTTCAAAACAGAAGGATTTGCCTTGGTCCACCCGTCAACCTATTACCGCCTCCTCGATGTCATTACATTGGGAAACTGCCATCCACATAAGAATGGCTTCAGGTTTCAAAACAGAAAATCATCACTGGAGGTCAGGTCTGGACTATGAAGTGAGTGATTAAGTTCTATGAGCAGTCTTTGATGTTTGGGACTTGTGGGATGGTGTGCTGTGGTGAAGCAGTAACACGCCTGCTGACAGTCTCCCAGGTTTCGGTTTGGTGGCCTCATGTGATGACTTTATTGTGGAAGTATAGGTTTCTCTAGTAGTCGTTAACTTGTGTGGCATGATTTCCGACAATACAGCACCTGTATCCCAGGAAACCGTCACCATGATTTTTCCAGTCAACTGCTACAGACAAAATTTTTTTAGGGTCAGTGATCCCTCCTCAATCTACATGCTTCCGTTAGGTCAGATTATCTCAGGTTACAACGTGAGCTACCACAGCTATGCTGATGACACACAGCTGTACTTATCAATAGCACCTGATGACTCCGACTCTCTCGATTCACTAACACAATGTCTTACTGGTATTTCAGAATGGATGAATAGTAATTTTCTCAAACTAAATAAAGAGAAAACTGAAATTTTAGTAATTGGCAATAATGGATTCAATGAGGTTATCAGAAATCAACTTGATGCATTAGGATTAAAAGTTAAGACGGAAGTAAAAAACTTAGGGGTAACTGTTGACTGTAATCTGAATTTTAAATCGCATATTCATCAGACCACTAGGACAGCATTTTTTCACTTAAGAAACATAGCAAAAGTTAGACCTCTTATATCATTGAATGATGATGAGAAATTAATTCACGCTTTTGTTTTCAGTCAACTAGATTACTGTAACGCACTCCTCTCAGGACTACCCAAAAAAGACATCAATCACTTGCAACGAGTGCAGAATGCAGCTGCTAGAATCCTAACTAGAAAAAGAAAATCCGAGCACATCTCTCCAGTTTTGATGTCACTACACTGGTTACCTGTGTCATTCAGGATTGACTTTAAAATTCTGCTTATGGTTTATAAAGCCTTAAATAATCGCGCTCCATCTTATATATCGGAATGCCTGACACGTTATATTCCAAATCGTAACCTTGGATCTTCAAATGAGTGTCTCTTTATAATTCCAAAAGCTAAACTTAAAAAGAAGTGGTGAGGTGGCCTTCTGCTGTTATGCACCTAAAATCTGGAATAGCCTGCCAATAGGAATTCGCCAGGCTAATACAGCAGAGCAGTTTAAAACACTGCTGAAAACACATTACTTTAACATGGCCTTTTCATAGCTTCACTTTAACTTAAATCCTGATACTCTGTATGTTTAATTCAACATAATAACTATTCATAGTGGCTCTAAAAACCGTACTGACCCCAACTCTCTCTTCTGTTTCTTTTTCCAGTTTCTTTGTGGTAGCGGCCTGCGCCACCACCACCTAATCAAAGCATCATGATGCACCAACATTGATGGACTGAAAGCCAGAAGTCTATGTGACCATCATCATCAGGTCCTTCCATGAGAACCCTAAATACAAAGAGGACTGTTTCATTTATGTTAGGTAGAATGCCCAGAGGGGACTGGGTGGTCTCGTGGTCTGGAATCCCTACAGATTTTATTTTTTTTCCACCAGCCTTTGGAGTTTTTTTTTTTGTTTTTCTGTCCACCCTGGCCATCGGAACTTACTTATTCTATGTTAATTAATGTTGACTTATTTTTATTTTTTACTGTGTCTTCTATTTTTATATTCTCCATTTTGTAAAGCACTTTGAACTACATTTTTTTTGTATGAAAATGTGCTATATAAATAAATGTTGTTGTTGTTGTTTGCTTCCATTACATGGACTCTTGTTTGGTTTCAAACTTATGGTGGTTAAACTATATGTCATCTGTAGTAACAATCCATGAGAAAATGTCAGTGGGATTGTAAAACTGCTGCAGCAACAATAAGTATTCAGGTTCTATACTTTAAGTAGTACTTCTTCCTATGCTTGTGGTTATGATATTAGATGTTTAAATTATATTGAATAAAAGAATGCGTTGCTTGTACTGCCAATCTAACTGTTGTTTCTCACCAGGGGACTTCAATAACTAATTCCAGGTCAGTAGAGAAGAAGGGGACACCCTCACTAGATAGCTTGTGCATAGTGTAATCTTGGGTGAAACAGCCCTGTATGAGTATCGGTGTCGCCCAGTGGGCATGCTCTCCCTGACGATTCTGGTAAACTAATACATGAACACACAAGTGAAGGTGCAATTTAATACTGTTGTTCAGAGTATATACTGACTCAAAGCAAAAAACCTAAGCATAGCACTTCCAACAATTTTACACAGGGGCTCCTATTTTCTCATTTTCCTACGTATGTTTACATCTCCTTTTGCAAATCTTGTCAAAGGATGCACTTCCCATCCTTGCTGAGCAGGGTGCTGCCACTCAAACATCTAGTGTCGCCCAGTGGGTTAGGCACTCACAGATCACTGCCACCCTCCCCAGCTTGTGAAGAGATGTCTGCCGTCTGCTGCAACATTTTTTAATGATCCCAGTAATGGATGCTGAGTGGTTTACAACACACTATTACATGTTTTTAAAATAAATTTTCATTACATATATATATATATATATCTTTATATATAATATGCTACCGTGGCTGTCCGTTTGTCTATTTAAATCACCTGTAGCTTGCAAACTGTTTGGCCTATTGACCTGAACTTTGGTACACATATACTACGTGACGTCTACTATCCATTTCTGGGGTAATGACTTACCTCCAAGGTTATTCTTCTTTTTAATTTTTATTTTATTTTATTGTAGAATCAACTCTGAGCAGCAGGCAGCAGGGTGGCCGTGCGTTGCACGTGTAAGTGCGCTGTTCTTATCCCTACTACCTTCGCTGTCACTTCCTCTACCTTTCCATATCTCAAATCATTATTGAGGCAGATTGAAGTGCCAGCTTAAGTGAAAAATTAAGGAAAACGTACTAAGTAATTGCGGCACAAACACTGACTTAATCAGTTTTAACGTGAAAAGATGCCAACGAAAGAAGAAAAGAAGTGGGCCGCTAGGGTGGAGAAAAGAATGGCTGCTCAGGAAGTAGCAAGCACATCAGCCTCAGAGCAAATGAATGTCAAACGTACAGAGAGAGAAAGAGTATGAAACTATGAATTCTCAACTCAAGTGTATTCAATGCATGTTATTGTGCATTCTCCAATTACTGGTATATAATATGGCCTTGTGTTGAAATCATTTACATTTATTTTTCCCTCATCAAGCAACAGTCAATAGCCAAAAATGACATTGATAAATTGCTTGCAGAGCTTAGAGACAGGAATCTGTCGTGGAGTAGATCTGAGGAAGGCAACAAAAACAATTCCTGCAGTATTTAAGGTTCCCAAAAGCACAGTGCCCTCTATAATTTTTAAATGGAAGAAGTTTGGACATGTTTGGCCTCAATTCTAAGTGTCATGTGTGGCGGACACCTGTGCAATTTCATTCCAACAGTGAAGCACGGTGGTAGCAGCATCATGCTGTCTGGTTGTTTTTCTGCAGCAGGGACTGGCAGACAAGACAGGGTTGAGGAAAAGATGAACATCACAAAATACTGAGATAGCCTTAATGAAAACCTGCACCAGAGTGACCTGAACTTCAGACTGGGTAGAAGGGTCACCTTTCAACAGACCACTGACTGAAAGCACTGAGCAAAAACAACACAAGAGTGGCTTAGGGACAGCAACTTGGACCCAATCAAAGATCTCTGGAGAGAGTTAAAAACAGCTCTCTACCGACAAACTTCATTCAGTCTGACAAGAGTTTGAGATTGAGAAAAACAGCAGAAAATCCCCAAATCCAGGAGTGTAAAGTTTGTTGCATCAGACCTATAAAGACATACTGAGTAAAGGGTCGGAATACTTGTGTGAATGTGATAATTCAGTTTTTTATTTTTAATAAATTTGATAAAATTCCTAAAATCCTGTTGTTTTTGCTTTGTCATTCTGGAGTGCTAAGTGTTGCCCAATGAGGGAAAAAATGTATTTAAATGATTTTAGCTTAAGATTGCAACATACAAAATGGGAAAAAGGTGTGGCAGTTAGGATACTTTCGGGAGTGACTGTAGTTGTACAGTATATACTTTTTTGGACTATAGTTCAGATTACTAAGTTTTTCCTTTACTTACTTGACCAAAAGTATGTAAGTCTGTGTCTGTAAGCGATCAGCCTTCTATCTTACTAATGCCTGCCGTCTGCACATATCAAAGAGGTGCAGAACGGCATTATGTAGTCTTTAAATGGCATGGTAAAAAACACAATAGTGGGAAAGAACAATCCAAGTCATTTGTTCTCAACAGAATTTGGCACATCCATCCATTTTCAGTAATGAGTTTTTCCATGTTAGGGTCATGGAGAGTTAATGTTACAGCATTGGGTAAAAGGTAAAAACTAACCTTGTACCAGATACCAGTCCACCACAGGGTGCAGTTGTAGGCAGGGCATGCAAAATTACTTATGCCTGGTCTTCAACATATGGGAGGACACCCATACAGATATAGAGATTAAAGGAGAAAATGGCTCCCAGAGGGTGGCAAGCCCTGGAATTGAAGCCTGATAGGATAGGACAGTAGTGCTAATCAATGTGAAATCATGCTGCTTTTTGAGTTGTGATCGGTAGGAGGCATTGTAGCATCCCCAAACCCCAGACTCAACCACAGAGACACAAGTCCCAGGTGAAAAATGCAAGGCTTCTTTCTAGTAGTGGTATAAACACAATACAATTCGTTCTCTTTCGCTTTATTTCTTCTCCTCCGCACCTCCCAGATGAGCTTTGTCCGTCCTTCACACCCAACTCCAGCTCACTTGAATGAAGTTGAGCAATTTCTTGAACCTCCTTTGAACCCAGGAGTACTTCCCTTTGGAAGCACTTCCTGGTTAAATGAAAGCCCCACAAAGTAGGAATTACTATTCCCTGAGGCTCCCTCTGGTGGCCACCTCAAAACCCAACAAGGCTGCCTGAAGGGAATGCAGGTCCAAGAATGCCCTGTGGATATCTGTGTGGGAATCTACCCTAACGATTGTCCCCTCTATCATGCTGGGGAAGACACTGGTCTGAATATTTAAGTTCAACTCCCCTTGACCCTCAATTACACTAGCTTTCCTGCCAGGTAAGGAACTTCAGTCCAGCTCTGCTGGAAAGATTGCATATTCACTCAGAGGTTGCCACCTCCTGCCAATCTCCTGGCAAAATGAGGGAACAACCTGCCTCTCTTCTCAGCCAGTCAGTAGGTGGCCACCGGGTCAGGTAATGAATCATGGACCATTCTGGTCAGAAAGCCAACCTGTTCCTGCCATCCACCACAAAACATATTTTATTATATTGTTTTATAAAATACACCTTTCACTTATAAGGCCAAAAAGCTACACATTATTGCAAATACATAATCCTTAGATTTACTTAATTAGATTCTGAGTTACAAGGGACATAGTCCATACTGTCAGTTTTAGACTTAGGGCAGGAGTACGCACTGGATACACACCCATTCCCACAGTCACACTCATGCAGAGGCACTTGGGAATTGACAAACAATTTAATGTGCCAGTCACTGGGGATGTGGAGGTAAAACTGGAGTCACTGGAAGAACTCCAACTCTCCACACACACCACACACAAAGGGGGAACAGGCAAACTCCACACAGAGGGCGACCAGCATTAGGCTGAAGCCACATCTGTGATTCTGCAAATCTGCAGTGCTGACCACAATGCTGCCTTCTGAACAAACTTGAAATCAAATCAGCTTGTTGTATTTTTTCCAAAGGTTGATCTATTACAAATAGGGCATCATTAAAATAATGTTATACTTTATCTTATAATCCTGTGTACCAAATTTAAGTAATTGTATTTGCCAGTTATTAAGTGTTTAGACCAGTGCTTCCCAAACTCGGTCCTGGGGACCCACTGTGGCTGCAGGTTTTTGTTCCAACCTGATTAATAATCAATGACAATACCTGATAACATCGATCTCATTTAATTAGCTGGTAGTTTTTTTCTGTTATTCTACATTCAGAAAAGCACAGCAGTGTGATTTTTACATTTATAAGACATTTAGAAATATTTCTATTGTTGCTATAGATTTAAAAGCTTAACTCTCTTTTGTTGATGTCACTATATTTTGCTCTTTTTTCTGTGCAGTTTTTCCCCTTTGTTGTATCTTATTATTGACAATTAAAAATGAGCAGAGCAGACACCCAGGCAAATAACAACACAAATAATCAAAGGCTGCTACTTTAAAACTACTTAAGCATCAGACCCACTAATTAGTACATAACAGATGATTTAAACCAGTGTTTCCCAAACTCGGTCCTGGGGACCCCTGTGGCTGCAGGTTTTGTTCCAACCAGATTCTTAATCAGTGACAACACCTGATAGCACTGAGCTCATTTAATTAGCTGGTATTTTTTTTCTTTTTATTCGACATTCAGAAGAGTATAGCAGCGTGATTTTCACATTTATGTGACATTTATAAATATTTCTGCTTTTGTTATAAATGCTTAACTCTCTTTTGTTGATTTCAGTATATGTTGCCCTTTCTCTGTTTTCCCCCTTCGTTGTATCTTAATAATGACAATTTCAGATGAGCAGATGAGACACGCTGGCAAACAACACACTGAATATTCAAAGGCTGCAACTACTTTAGAGTCAGACCCACTAATTAGTAAATAATTAAACAATTAGAACACCTAGAAAAGTAGAATGAAAATCAAAATAAGGATTTTGTTAAAATGAAAAATACATTATTCCTATATAACTGCTTGGTACATTTTAAGATATATATTTTTTAGCAAACTTAGTTTTCAAATTTCTATAATCCTCCCTAAACACAGAAATTGGGAAATATCAGTTCACTTAATTAGCCCAGGAGTTCAATTAGAAACAGAAGCTGGTTGGAACAAAACCTGCAGCCACAGGGGTCCCCAGGACCGAGTTTGGGAAACACTGATTTAAACAATTAGAACACCCGGAAAAGTAGAATGAAAGCAAGGATGTAAATGTTGTTAAAAAGACCACAATACATTATTCCCATAAACTGCTTGGTACATTTTATATATACCATATATATATATATATATATATATATATATATATATATATATATATATATATATATATATATATATATATATATATATATATGAAATAGTTTTACTGTCAAATAATGCAAAGAGTACGCGACACGTGTTTTGCCCTAATTCTGGGCTCATCAGGTGTACACACTCACTGCACCCCCTCTCGGGAATGGAACCTGAGACGTCAGCGCTAGAGGCGAAGCCTCTTGCGTTGTGCCATGGCATGTGGTTCGTTTATTTGACAGTATGTAGATCGGGGTAATTACATTCGCCGACTTGCTGACCAACCACAAGCGTTACCTGGTAGGTAACCACCCATACAATCAGATTGTGATTCAGACTACGAATGCCTTGAATATATATATATATATATATATATATATATATATATATATATATATATATATATATATATATATATATATACTGTATTACTAAATCTATTTTTCGAATTTCTATATTGTTCAAAACACAGAACTTGGGAAATACCTGCTCACTTAATTAGCCCAGAATTCCAATTAAAAATAGAAGCTTGTTGGAACAAAAACCTGCAACCATAGGTTTAGGGAAGCACTGGTTTAGACATTTCTTTTCTATTAAAGAAATGGGACCCTTTGAGAAGAATAAGCTTGAGCTAGCACTTTAGGACACCAGAAATAGTAGCTCATCAATCAACCTTCACTTTTTATCTCTTCTTACACAAAAAGTCCTATCATACACAGCTTTTCAAAATACACAAGAGTACAAAGCATTGACAAGCTTGTTGGACTGTATGGCTTGTTCTTCACAAAACTGTTCTAATCTTCAAATCAGTAACATAAACTCCCATCAGTTTAGAGATTTAACTTATTACATTGATCTGGCACCACCTAGTGGAAAAAATGCTACTTTCAAAAAAATCTTAAAACAGCTCTGATATAATTTGTTGCTACACCTAAAAAAAACAAAAGTGGCGTAATAATTTGGTTGTGCTTTAAATTTAATTACACAAAAATTCATACTGACCTGGAAAATGGACAAAAAAAACTGACAGAACAGCTTATCGTATTTTTAATTGTCCATTGACTTCTCAATAGTGGTCCATCAAAACATGAGCTGCTCTTCAAAGTTAACACCACAATTTTTGCCTTTGTTGACTCACAGTGTAACAGTGATTAAAATGGAATACTCAATCTTAATAAACTGCCAGATACTTCATTTCTGTAGGTACAATGGCACGCAAAGGTTTAGGCCCCCCTACTTAAAATATTTATTATTGTGAATGGTTAAGTGAGGAGAAGAAAAACTGATCACTGATAAAGTTAAAGACATTTTAAGCAAAGGTGTCCAAACTTTTGCATGTCACTCTATTCAGACCTGTTCATTTTGTGCCCACTTTACGGTGCTGTCAATTTTTGTCACTTTTACCCATAATTCTACACTCAAAATCGCAAAGTGAAACTATTCAGAAAGGTTTGCAAATGTATTAAAAATCAAAAAGTGAAATCTCTCATTCATTTAAGTATTCAGCACTCTTTATTTCAGTCAGGAACATCCTGTATGTTTTAATCCTCCTTGAGATGTGTCAAGAACATGACTGGAATCCATGTGTGGCAAACTGAACTGATTAGACATTACTCAGTAAGCCGCACACCTGTGTATGTAAGGTCCCACCATTTACACTGCATGTCAAGACACAAACCAAACATGAAGCCCAAGGAACTCTGTGTAGACTTCCAAGATAAAATTGTAATGAGTCATAGATCAGGGTATGGAGATAAAACCATTTCTAAAGCTTTCAGTGTTATCAGGAGCACAGTGGCCTTAATAATGGTGAAATGGAAGAAGTATGGAACCACAAGGAGTCAGCCATCCGACCAAACTCAGTAATTGGGCAAGAAGGACCTTGATCAAGGAAGTGACTAAGAGCACAATGGTCACTATAAGAGAGCTTCAGAAGTCCTCTGCTAAGATTGGAGAACCTGGTGGAAGGACAACCATCTCAGAAGCACTCCGTTAATCAGGTGTGTATGGTAGAGTGGTTCACTCCTTTTAAAGTTTGCCAAACAGCATTTAAAGAACCCTGACAGTATGAGGAGAAAGATTCTCTGATCTGATGAAACAAACGTTAAACTCTTTAGGCAGAACTCTAATTACTATGTCTAGTGGAGACCAGGCACTGCTCATCACCCACTTAATACCATTCCTATGGTGAAGCATGGTGGTGGCAGCATCATGCTATGTGAGTGCTTCTCAGTGACTGGGTTAGGGAGCCATGTCAGAATTGAGGGAAATATGAATGCAGTCAAATGCAGACAGGTCCTTGACAAAATCCTGCTCCAAAGTGCATGTGGCTTCAGGCTGGGGTGACGTTTCACCTTTCAGCAAGACAGCAATCCAAAGAGTACAGCTAAGACAAAGCAAGAGTGGCTTCAGGGGTAAAGTCCACAGTTAAACGACACAGATCATCTGTGAAGAGACCTGAAGATGGAAGTTTGTAGACACTTCCTATCCAGTCTAACAAAATTTGAGAGGATCTGCCAGGAAGAACGGGATGAACTGCCCAAGTGCAGGTATGCAAAGCTTGTAGACACTTACCCAAGAAGATCTGAAGCTGTAATTACAGTCAAAGGGTCTTCTACAAAGTACTGAATACATTAGTGAATGAGAAATTTCAGTTTATGATTTTTAATAAATTTGCAAACCTTTTTGACAATATGCTTTCCCTTTATCATTATGGGTTATTGAGTGTAGAATGATGTACACATGTATGTGGCAAATGTATTCTTTTAATATTAAATCTTTTAATATTAAATCTACAATACAATAAAGTGTGCAGAAAGTGAAAGGGTCTGAATACATAGCTGGAGGTAAGTCCTGATCCAAACATTTTGCAAAAACTATGGACTTACCCCCCAATACATTGGGCTGGGATGTGTAAAATCGTGGTACTATTGTGGACACAGCCGCAGTTGCTTCTCCACTTTACACCAAATACTTAACGTATAACTGGGACAAGGTACAGTGCCTGAAATTTTAATTTTATTGGGGTAAATAGTACAGTACAGCTTATAAGGATCTAGAGACAGCCACTGATATTTCATATAACTGATCTTGTATCTTTTACAGGTTCCCTTAGGAATAATAAGGTTTCTCTCTTAAGCTGCAAGCCTCCCACTAATACCTGCTTGGAAGTTACTACTGCTTGTTAATAACGTCATCTCTCTCTTGTTCTTTTTAACCTTAATCTTATTATTGTTGTAGGATTGTGCAACAGTGTGTAGTGACTACCATAGGTGACTCACGGCTCTAGGAACTTTGCTAGCGTGATCACTCGGACAACCACTCTGCTCCAACCATTATGCATAAGTGTTCTCCAAATTCCTCCACTACCTGTGGCCTTAAGTGGTGATTCTGAATCACTAGATTGTGGCAAAGTGCTGCATGTTGATGGGCACATGCAAATAGGTCCGCCGTACTCTGTATATGTGACAATAATGTCACTAAAACCTATAAATGAGCCCAAAGGAATGTTTATATGCAATTAACCGGCAACCCATTTATCATCTGATCCTACAGAGCTAGGCTCTGACACACTGTGGCGGTTTAATCCGATTTTAAATTGGAAGGATGTGTACTTACTGTTGCTCATCAGGCTTGTTTTCTTTTGTCAGACATCATAGTTTTACTAGTATGAGGGTCAAAAAAATGAAACTTCACAAAAGTGACATTTTTTTAGTTCAATTGTTGTAATTGCCGTAATGACATATACTTATCTTTCAGTAACCCCCTTCAAACAATTAGGACATATGCAATCAAAGCCAACAAAGTTTCTGTTGTTTCCTGAACCATTCATTCTTTAGAGCTATTTTGTGATACAGTATAATTGTTCAAAATATTTGTCTTCTGTTTACAGACATCTTCAACTATTACTTTGATGTTCCATAGAACAGCAGAAGTTTAAAAGGAAGAGAACATATTTATGATTAAGCCCTTAAGTTTAACCTTTGTGGAACTCAAAAAAAAAATGCAGCTATAATGTAAAGACTGGGCTGTTCATTAGAAAAAGTGGGGGTGAAGCATGATGGCACAGGGATTAGCTACACACCTGACTGCTCCAAGAACCTGGCCCGACCAGTGTTTGCGTAGAGCTGAATGTTCTTTGTAAAACTGTTTTAAATGACCAATACTCTGTGGTGGGCTGGAGTCCTGTCCTTTGCAGTGTCAATTGCTTTCAGGATAGGCCTTGAGTTCCTAAACTCCTTTTTTTATTTCAAAACATCCCAATATACATTAATAAATCATTTTTTAGGCAATTAGATTCAACAATAACCTCATTTATTTGGAATTCAAAACATCCACGCATCAAAAGAGCGACCTTACAAAGACAAAAGGCAGAAGGCGGCATGGCTCTACCTAACTTCCAGTTTTATTACTGGGCAGCAAATATACAGGCGATAGGAACCTGGACACAAATAGAAGAACATACACAGGCTTGGACAGCAATAGAAGTAAAATCCTGCAGTACTTCTTTGTATTCCTTGCTCTGTGCTCCAATAAACACACCTTATTGGCAATATACTAATAACCCAATTGTGCTTCACTCACTTAGAATCTGGAACCAATGTAGAAAGCATTTTAAGACGGAGAAGCTTCTATCTGTGGCACCCCTGCAAGAGAACCACCTCTTTCAACCTTCACAAACATATGCAGTTTTTAATATCTGGAAAAAAATTGGAATTAACTTGCTTAGAGATTTTTATATAGACAACGGCTTTGCATCCTATGAACAATTACAATCCAAATTTAACATTCCAGCTACACATTTCTTTCACCATCTTCAAATCAGAAACTTTGTTAAACAAAACCTTCCAGATTTTCCTCATCTTACACCCTCATCCATGCTGGAAAAAATATTGCTCAATCTCAAGGACTTAGACTCCATCTCTACAATATATAAAATCATTTAGCAATCCCTCCCTTTCAAAGATCCAAGAGGACACTGGGAAAAAGATCTCTCAAATAATATATCAGAAAAGGAGTGGAAAGTAGCAATGCAGAGAATTCACTTGAGCTCCATATGCGCAAAGCGTACAATTATACAACTTAAAATTATATATCGAGCACATCTGTCTCGACTAAAACTCTCCAAAATGTTTCCATGGCATTATCCAACCTGCGAACGTTGCAACCAAGTCCCAGCCTCACTGGGTCACATGTTCTGGTCCTGCACCAAATTAACATCATTCTGGACAGCTTTGGACTCACAATCCCTCCTAACCCATTAACAGCTGTGTTTGGGGTTCTTCCAGAGGGGCTTAAAGTGGAGAAGGACAAACAAATTGTGATTGCATTCACTACACTTTTGGCACGCAGACTTATTCTCATAAATTGGAAGAACCCAAACTCTCCTCTTTTAAGTCAGTGGGAAACCGATGTGTCATATTATTTGAAGTTGGAAAAAATCAAATACTCAGTTAGAGGATCTGTGCAAACTTTTTTCAAAACATTACAGTAATATTTTAAAATAAGTTCATAAAGCACAGAGAATTTATTATTTTAGGTATGTTTACTAGCCTTAAATTTAACGCTGTTTGGCTTGCTCTTTCTCTCAGGGGTTTTTTTCTCTTTGTAAAAACTTGATTGCTTTGTATGGATTGTAATAAAATTAATAAAAAAAAAAAAATAAAAAAATAGGCCTTGAGTTGATCCTGAAAACGAGTATAGATTTATTAGTATTTGTTTTCTCAAAGCCCTTTAAACAATTTCATTCTCTTACCACTTCAGCAGGTGAAAGATACATACTACGGATGCGGTACATCACATCATCAGTAATGTTTCCCAGTACATAGGGAGTTTTGGGTCTTACAACCTCATGCACTCTAGCCCAGGGTTGATCAAGCCCTGACTTGCTTCCCAGCAGCATTAAGCCAGGGCTCACCCCTCTTAATCCACAGCCACCTGGAAGCTCTTTCTGCTGCCCTCATTGCAGTCCTGATGGCTTTCCTTCTGAGTGGCCCACTCATACCCAGCAGGGTGTGTGTAGACTCTACATGTAGAGAGAGTGGCCGAAAAGGCTTTGCAGCCTATTTCCACTGGATGGCTGTGTGCTCGCCACCCCTGTCTCCAGCAATCCTCAAGAAACCTCTGGTACTTGGCAAGCTTTCTCTCCAAAGCCCCCTCTGTACAATCTTCCCAGGGCACTGGCAATTCTATCAAGGCAGGCTGTTTTGAGACCTCTGATAGAAAGAACATGTCTGATTGCAATGATGCTGCGGTGACATGTACCAGAAATATAAGTTGTTTGCCAAGGTCTGCCATTATCTGCCAGTCCTGTGTGGTGGAAAGTAGACCTGCAGCTCCTCTAGGCCACGGTTTTAGCTGCTCTCCTGCCTTGACAAATGTTATCTGCTTACTGGGGGGACAGTGAGGCCTGCTTATTGTTATGGCTAAGAAGACACTCTCAGCAACTGCCTTTATGGTGTCACTGGTAGTGACCCTCCCCTGGGGACTTTGGACAGCTTCTAAGGATGAGTTTGAGTGTCTCTCTCCAAGAGCAGAGTAGACAGGAAGGTGTGTCAGCCTTTGCCCCACAGCTGGAGGTTTGCAGGGCTAGGTAAGATGTCACATATAGCTTAAATTAGTAATTTAATACACTGGGGATCTGCTCTCCAGATGTCCATCCAAGCTTTCTTCCATTGCACCCTCCAATCTCAACCATGCTCCCTGATGGATCTTTCCTTGTCCATTGCTGCTCTCACCTTTTCCTGGACATGCAGTCGCCTCTCCTTGCCCTGGACTTTGTTGTATTGAGGAATTGGAAAGCTGCCCACTCCTGATCCTCCCATTGCCACTGCCCCCAGCACAGTCTTGTGCCTCAGTCTTGTTTCTGCCGTCTCCAGCTCCCTAACAGTACTTTACTATTTTGTCTTTAATTGGTTTGAATCCTACCTGGCAGGTAGGATTCAAACTTCTTTGTTAGTTGTAGTAATTCTACTTCAAAGACTCATGATATTCTATATTGTGTTCCACAAGGATCTATCCTGGGTCCACTGCTCTTTTCGCTCTCCATGCTTCCGTTAGGTCAGATTATCTTGGGGGATAACATAAACTACCACAGCTATGCTGAGGACGCACAACTGTATTTATCAATAGCGCCTGATGACCCAGACTTTCTTGATTCTCTGACCCAATGTCTCACTTGTGTTTCTGAATTTTCTCAAACTAAATAAGGAGAAAACAGAAATTTTAGTGACTGGCAAAAATGGATATAATGAGGGTAATAGAAATAAACTTGATCCATTAGGATTAAAAGTCAAGACGGAGGTAAATAATTTAGGGGTAACTATTGACTCTGACCTGAATTTTAAATCAAATAATAATCAGATTACTAGGACAGCATTTTTTTTACTTAAGAAATATAGCAAAAGTTAGACGTCTTATACCATTGCAAGATGCTAAGAAATTAGTTCACGCTTTTGTTTTCAGTCAGCTAGATGATTGTAACACACTCCTTACACGACTACCCAAAAAAGACATCAATCAATTGCAACGAGTGCAGAATGCAGCTGCTAGAACCATAACTAGGAAAAGAAAATCCGAGCACATTTCTCCAGTTTTGATATCATTACATTGATTACCAGTGGCATTAAGAATTGACTTTAAAATACTGCTTATGGTTTACAAAGCCTTAAATAATCTCGCTCCATCTTATATATCGGAATGTCTTTCATCTTACACTCCAAATCGTAACCTTAGATCTTCAGATGAGTGTCTGCTTAGAATTCCAAGAGCTAAATGTAAAAGAAGTGGTGAGGCGGCCTTCTGCTGTTATGCACCTGAAATCTGCAATAGTTTACCGATAGAAAATCTTCAAAATATGTTTGCTGAGACCATCCATCCATCGTCGCATCGTCGCTTTGGCCTTCCTTTCTTTCTCTTCCCATTGCCTTCATTCTTTTAGCTGCATATTCACATGTCACATATTTAGAAATTCTCTAACAAAGGAATAATACTGGAATGCCTCAGTGACAGCAGAAGGATTAGGATAGAATTTAGGTAGATGACTTGTTGATTGGTGCAAATATGACTGGCACTAAAGCTCAGCTTAAGAAAATGAGCTCCTTTTTCAGTCACTCTTGGTGGTGACATCATCACACCTTCTTCTTCTACAAGGAATCTTAGTAGCATTTTTGATTTCTTCCCTTCCCTATTCTACCCACATTAACCCCATGAAGAAACTCTCTTACTTTCGCCACCATAACATATCCCATGTTCATTCATTCTTCTCTTTTTATACTGCTGAGAAGCTTGTCTATGCTTTGATTACATCCCACATCAGCTACTGTAACTCTCTACAGGCACGTGCCCCTTCTATCCCTCGTCATTTATCCAGGCTTGAGACAAACACGAAGAAACACACTGGCTTTGCATCCCCTGTAGCTTGTTAAATTGGGTATTTAAATATATGAATTTTGTTGCATAAACCTACAAAGATGTTCTAAGTAACCAGCTTCACAACTCGTCACTGTGCTGCCACAAAGACCACTATATGAGATCATTCATTCCACCAGTCACTTCCTTCAAAGATTAATAAAGTTCACATCTTAAATTGCATGGCTCCCACTAAAAATTGCTTGAAAGCTGCTACTAATTGGTATTAAATGAATCCATTTACTTGTTTTTGCTAAACAATTTATTTTTTATTAATAATATTAATATCAATTAATTTTAGGACAGTGCAACAACATAGTGGTTACCACTGCTGACTTTAGGTTCAAGAATCCTCTGTCATTTTTTCAATTGCACCTCTCCCCCATAAATGCACTAGTGATCTCTGGATTCCGTTCACATCATACAGATGTGTGTGCTGCCTTCAGCGGTGACACCAAATGAGCCCACCATGGGTGGCTGCATACAATCGACTTCTTTCCTATACAATATACTATATGATCTAATGCTACAGGGATAGGCTCCGGCTTTCCTCTGTCCTCTTCATTCACATGTTTCCAATAATTAACTATTGTTTAAAATTATGAATTGTAGCAACTCATATTCAACACACCTAACATTATTATTAAGAAAATAAGGTATCTAATTTAGACAAATAAGAAGGTGAGTTACAGTTAAAATTATTATACTCTATACAGGCAAACTATCAAGCAGAAAGCATTTATTAAACAGAAAGTGTTTACTATGATCTGAGTGTACACATTCTCCAGTTTTGAAAAATAAGCAATATCAGTTGCAATTAGAAAAGCATAATTGGTTTGTTAATTTCCTTGTAAGATCAGTACCTGCTGTCACAAGCTCGACACAGAGTCATACAAAGGTTTGAGGCAGCCACCCGTATAATTGGTTTCCCGGCTGCAAAGTTGCTTAAATAGGTACAGCACTGATATGCACAAAACTGAGTCCAAAACAGAACTGAGGGAATAGGGAAAAAGTGGAGGCTTTAAAAGGGAAGACAGGAAGTGAAGTCAAAGGGGTTGGGCTCCTGAAGGTCTTCAGCTATTGGTTCAAGCCCGGACGTGACATCACAGGGACTGGAGCCGTCAAGGTCTCCTTCCATAGGCTCGTCCCGGAAGTGACGTCAAGAGGATCAGGTGGAATCTCCCGTGAATGGTCAGCAGGCAAGGGAGAAAAAGAGTCAGTGCACTCTGCCACATCCCGGTATGCCTCGGAACTGCCCTTAGTCAAGCCCTTTAGCTGCCTCCCATGCACACGTGTGTGACACTGCATTTAACAAACGTCTCAGAATTACTCCTAGGAATTGCATGAAACGTTTGACTAGGATAGGAATTTGTACTACTCCAGATTAATACATGAAAAGCAGGTACCAAGTATCCTACTTACTCCCAGGGAGAAGCAGGAGTTCACATTTCAGAATGAATGACATCCTGATTTTATGGCACATCATGGCACAAAATGGAAGACGTTTTTCTTTGGAAATCATGATGACATTGTATAGTTTTCTGATACTAATGATAAGGCATCACCGCAAAAATAATAATAATAAAATTCATAATAATATTAAGAAGAAGAAGATCTCAGGAAAATGCGGGCTTAGACAATGCCATAGTATGGGACTCAAAGATATGGTATAATGTTCAAAGTAGTAGGAAAAGAAGAAGAGGAGCAAAAAACATAATAAGGCAGGATATTGTGCTAACCTGCAGATAATTGTTCCCACTTTGCAACATCATCAAGTATAGTGGCATAATAAAATATATAACAATAAACAAATAACATATACTTATTATAATAATAATAATAATATAGTTGGCATCACATCAGGAAATGATTTCTACAGTATGTGCATACTGTCAATCATACCAACAACTTCAGGAAAACCAGCGATTTGCATGAATACGGTTTGCTTTCGCATTACCTCACAGGAAATGTAGAAATCTGCATAATACCTCATGTGCTGTAGGGGCATTCACAGGTTGGTGCAAAATTCGAGAAATGTTTGGTTGTGACATAAACAAATCATTGCAGTTTCTAAGCTGCAAAGTTTTGTTGTGGCCAAAAAAACATAACATTACCAACACTTTCATTTCAGATGACAGCGTGTAGTTTTTCATGAAGATGGAGTTATCACGTGATATACAACATTTGCTTGGCATATTATTCCATCTCTGTCAACTTGATATCTTTTTGCAAATTCATTATTGTACATCCTCTCCAAATGTGTCTGCTGATCTCTGCCTGAGTGGAATCTTTTAGCAGTTTGAGCTCTCCTAAATCCTGGTGAATTTAGAAGTAGTTATTTAAATTAGATAAATAAATAAAGTGCTTTTATACACCTATTAAAATTGCTGTTATAAAGCAGTTGGTAACACTTCAAACAAAACTCACAAAATAAAGTAGGCCTAGGACAAAAGATGTCATATGCCATTACTGTCAAGAGACTTAGTTCTTAACCAATTGCTCCTACGAGCTCTTTGGTATGATAAGTATTTGAGATACTCCTTTTTTGCTCCCAGGAATTTTGATCCATTAACTCATTGTTCCAAAAGACAGCAAAAGTTTAAAATTATTATAATTATGTCCACAAGTGGTACCTGTGTGAGAATTTAGAAAACACAAAAGGTAATGTAAAGCTCCTTTCATTGTTCACTAGAAAAAGTGGGGGTGTAACACGATGGTACAGTGTGTCATGACACTGCCTGACAGCTCCAGCACCCTGGGATTGATTCCTGGCCAGGCCAGTGTTTGTGTAGACTTGAATGTTTTTCCTGTGAAACTGTGTAAGTGTGGATATGAACATACCCTGTGCTAGGCTGAAATCCTGTTCGTTGCAGGGCCAGTTGCTTTCAGGATACCCCTCACCAAATGTGAGTCCAGAAAACGAGGGGATATTTTAATACTTGTGTTTTCACAGTCCACTATAAAATATCATTCATGCAATTAATATTTTTTCGCTATGAATGACATATCATCACTTCTATGCTATTGATAAGATGTACTGGGTTAATATTTCCCCACTCAGCCCCTCAGATAATAATATGGCATACCTTGTCCCCAAACATGGATAGACACTCAAAGTCAACACACTAAAAACAGCTGCAGTGGACAGCTGAACCAAGTTTAACCGACTATGCTGACCTCACTGATTGGAACCGGTCTGTTTAAAGAGACCTGCTGACACCTTAATGAGCTGTCAAGTGACATCTTACAGTGAAACACACGACTCCATTAATCTATCAACTGAATTCAGTTAAAGTAGTAAAGACATACCATAGTTATTAAAAATGAAAAATCCACACATAGACTTACTTTACTTTTTACACAAAAAAAGCTTGGCTTGTGAGGTGTGCAAGGCTGGAATGTTTATAACATTAATCCATTTCCAGACCATGCCAGCCTCACTATACTGCATGCAGAACTTCAATAGCAAGAAAATATTAAGATGGAAGCATAAGAAGACGACATAACAGTAAGAGTAAATAACAGAGTTGGCCGGGTTTTTTCTCACTGTAATTCTTACAGGATGTCACAAAGGTGAGAAAAATACTGTGCACACAATCATTAACACTTTCTGAATCGCAAAGAAGAAACTGAATATGAAGCCAAGACCAATGATTAATGAGTTTTCACACTAAAGAAATGTAGGAAATAACATTTAAATAAGGGTGGCTGAGTGACGCAGTGGTAGCGCTGCTGCCATGCAGTAAGGAGACCAGAGTTCAAGTTCTGGGCCCTCCCTATATGGAGTTTGCATGTTCTCTCCCATCCTCCTGGTGGTCTGCCCAGGGTTTGTACCTGCCTTGCATCCTATGCACTGGGTCCAGCAAACCTGTTCATGACTAAGCAGGTTAGAAAATAACTGAATGACATTTAAATAATTTGTGGTTTACAATCTAACAACTTCAACATTAGGCCAACCTGTCACATTCATTTCAATTCAGTTCTATTCATATTTGTATAAAGGTCTTCACTGACTGCAGGCACAGGGCAAAATACAATTACTTTTTTTTGTATTGATTCCATACAATCAAGTCCAACTTAACAAATCAGAATTCAGCCCCTGCCCAAGAGAAAGAGAGGAGAGCCAACAGCATTAGCATATCATTAAAAACAACAAAGAAAGGAGAATGTCCTTTTTCCCGTTATATAGTAAATGCTTACTCTGACATATGTTTCATTAGATCTTGCCATATTTAAAAAAAAGTTTTGAACAGATCCTCCAAATGAGAATTTAATTTTTTCTAATTTCAAATAGTATACAACTGTCCAATTCAAAAAGCGGTCCATGAGCCACACGCGGCCCAGAAGCACCCTCAGAGTGGCCCAAGCCCATTTATCCTGCCAGAAAGGCAGACAAAAACTGAGAAAAACACATTTTGTGAGTTTTCAGAAATTCCTACATAAATATGTAGTGCAGACCATGAATGCAACACTCTGTGTAGCCTAGCAACATTCAACCCACAATGCAGCATATTGTTGTGCGTCTAGCAGTGGTAGTAGTAGTTAATGATACAGTGATTTACAGCTGATCATGGTATTAAATACATTTTAACCTTGTTAGCATTGCATTTTATTCTAAAAAAACATGTAAAAAGTGTTGCATTTTTATGGGCATGAAAAATTACATTTTAATTAAATCTCAGAAGTACAATAATGACACAAATAATAAGGTTAAACCTTGAGTGATGAAGGGGCCTTAGCTACCTCAAAAGCTTACATTTGTAATCAATTTAGCTAGCCAATAAAAGGTGTCATTTCACTCTACTTTCTCCTGTGCAAATAATAATAGTAATGATTGGATAATGGATGGATGGATGGATGAATAAAAATACCTATATGAAATGAACGATAATAACAAAAATAATAACAGGAATAATAATACTACTAATGATGCCTAAAAAGTGTATACTCTCAAAATGAGTCCTTTGTGTGGTAGATCTTGCAACACAGCGAAAGACCAAATCCAACATCACAGTTGGGACAATAATAGCGTGTTTCTTTTCGGATTTTCTTTCCAGATTTATCAGTTTTTGAACAGCACACTGCACATGTACGAGTTGGATTCTGTTTTTTTATTTTGTTGGAGGTATATAATCAATAAAATGTCTACCAATAATTTGCTCTGGGCTGGGTCAACCACATCTCTTTAGCAGTAGTGTGGACGGTGGATGTGAAACAAAGATTTGTTCTACAAGCAGGCATATAAAGTTTGCATGATATACAGTTTTATCAGCTTTTTGTTTATATAAGAAAAATTCATTCCAAATGCACGGTTTCACCAGATCATTGAGACGTTGTGAAGCGGTGGTGAAGGCAGAGCCTCAAAGCTGAGATCCAGACCTGGAACGCGGTTTGCAGCACCAGTTCAGTGAACTAGAACAGCATAGAAAATGGTACATGTACATCGCCACACCAGCAGGTTCGCCTGCTTGCCTACAGCTGACCAGCGTTGAACACACCCCTGGTGCAACATCCCTGCTGCGCAACCTGACAACAGACCACTCCGAAGCCTCCACTGCATGACCAAAGCAGGACAGAAGACCACCCAGCGGGTTCAACGAGTTTGTGCACTGTTGCAAGGAATTGGAAGTGGCCATTTGATACAGTGAGTTTGAACATCTTTTTGTAGTATTTCTTTTGTTGTCTCCACATAACTGGATAGAAAGTCAATTCTTGATCCACACGATCTACGCTACCCATTGTGCTATTGTAGTCGACCACAGAACAAGGCTTCATAACCTGCTTGTTGCCTTTTGCCTATACAGTGACTGTAGGCAAAATTCTTTTTTGTCTTTCCATTTCAGTTCAAGCACTTTACCCTTTTGCCAAGCTACTAGCGCACCTCGCAGTAATTTACCTCTACCAAAGTTTTCAGGCATGCTACAAAGGTTGGGGATGCACAGTTCCATATGCATATGCATCTTTGCAGCAAGATATCAAATATCTCTGGTGAAGTATAAAAATTATACATTGTTACAGTGTAACCTCGATCCAGCAGAGCATCTATTGTATCAAAGTCAGAACCGATGACGTAGCAACGCCATACTGATTGTATTTCGGATCAAACATTGTCACTTTCTCTGTATACAGAACCGAAATCCAAATGTATCCAGTTTTAGATTCACAAATCTCATAAAGCTTTATGCCAAACCTGGCTCTTTTTGACAGGATGTACTGTATCCATGGCAGTCTGCCTTTATAAGACATCAGACTTTCATCAATGCTGACATCATGGTCTAGGATGTAAACGCTCCAAAATTTTGCTAGAATGGCCTAGTACAGTATATCTCCCAGATTTTATTCATTTTGAGTGATGGATGGGTATTCTCATCAAAGTCTTCCATGTTGGTAAAGTGCAGATATTTCATAATTGGTGAAAATCTACACTCAGACGTAATTTCTCCAAAAAAAAGAGCAGCACTGATAGCACGTTTACAGCCCGAGTGATTCTCGGTTCTAATGCTTACATGACACTTGGGACTAACACTTTTAGCATGGTTTTCACAGCCTGAGTAACACTCAGGTCTAACGCAAGCTCTCTCTCTTTCTTTCCTAGGACACAAAGCGGAAGTGGTAGTGAACATTGGCCGACGGTGAGATGGCACGCTTCGTCAAAGAAATCAAGGCCCTCAAGAAGCAGATTCAGAAACTCTCATCCAAGTGGAGGCACCTGAGGGAACTGAAGGCTTGCCTGCTGAAAGAGACCTCCCCAACAATTGAAATCATCACAGCTCATCACAATTCAGCAACCACACCATGTCTTTCAATTACAGGGCAAAGTGAGTTTTACCCTTGCACCTCAGAGCATCGATGACAACGACAAGGGAATCTGCCTGTTTCAGCTATGCAGGCGGGGGTTTAAGACTAGATCACCTCCATCGGCCCAGGGAAGCATCTCCATCCAGAACTGGTTCAACCTTCTCCGTTCCCTCACTGTGTATTTGTGATTGGAGATTCTATCGTACGAAATCTAAACATTTCTTGCCCTAAACAGAAATATTTTCTTTCTTATTTTCCATGTGCTTGTGTATAAGATGTTATGAGAAGATTGCCGACAGTGTTCGAGAGGGACAAGAACAGGGCAGTGGGAACCATCGTAAAAATGCTGGGGTAAACAATGTGAGACACCGACAGTCAGAGGTTCTTAAGGCGGATTTCGAAGCACTTATTTATGTGGTTTGCTGTGGTAAGAAAGGCGGTGGTTTAGCAAATATTTATTCAAGTTGGCTAAAGTGTAAAGATGTGAGCTTTGGTACGTTCACATCTTTTGAGTATCTTGCCGTTGTTATTCAAGGTATTTCTCAGTCTCTAGTCCGTGTATAGACCTCCTAAATATAATGCGTCTTTCTTTGAGGAATTCTCGGACTTAGTGTCAAGTATAATAATTAACTATAACAGGTTCCTAATTGTTAGTGACTTTAATTTTCATATTGATAATCAGTATAACCCGAAAGCAAAACAATTCATGAACCTCCTATACTCTTTAAATCTGAGCCAGCACGTTAGTCAGCCAACACACAAAGGGAGGTGCACGCTGGATTTAGTGATTACTGAAGGATTAAAAGTTGATGTTAGGCAGATCATGGATTCCGGTTTATCTGACTATTTTCTCTTACTATTTAATATAGAAATACTGATAGATAAAATTAAAGAGAAGAGTATTGTTAAAAACGCTTCTTTGACTCATACAGCTTCTAAGTCTACAAACATTTTAAGCAACTAGTCCGTCTGTAGTGCTTAATACAATAATGATAATAATGTAAACAGAAAGGTTATAAATTTTTATGTTAAAGTGAGAGCTACCGCTGACATAGTCGCTCCTGAAAAGACACTTAAAAAATCTTCCAGCACATTAGACCATGGAAGACCCAAAGAGTGCCTGATTTAAAGAAAACATGCCGGAGAGCTGAGGGTAAATGGAGAAAAACTAAATTGGTTGTCCACTATGAAATATTGAAGCCTAAAATAACAGAATACAAAAACATAGTCCATCTTGAGAGGTGGTGCTATTTCTCTAAAATTACAATTAACAATGCTAGTAATCCGAGAGTTATATTCTCTACTATTGATCATTTGCTAAACCCAGGTCACTCAATGGAATACATCCAAAAAACCTCCAGTGGAACTTGAGGCTTTTGCTATATTTTTTTAATAGCAAAATGAATGATATTAGAAACAATATAGTATACCCCTCAATACTTATCCTATTAAATTTTTTCACCAGGATAGATTTACCCAATCTATATAGAATTTCTCAACTGAGACCCTCCACCTGCGTCTTTGACCCAATACCAACAAGTTTTTTCAAAGTGTCCGGCATGTTAATTGATAGTGTTCTTGACATAGTAAATTCATCATTAGATATGGGGGTCTTCCCAGACTGTCTTAAGACTGCTGTTGTTAAACCCCTGCTCAAGAAAAATAATGTTGACTGCTCTGTTTTTGAAAATTTTAGACCTATTTCTAACCTATCTTTCTTTGAGTCAGGTTTTACAACAAATCACAGTGCAGAAACTGCACTCCTTAAAGAATGACTTGCGGGTTAAGGCAGACAAAGGCTGTTTATCTGTTCTCATCCTCCTGGATCGGAGTGTTGCATTTGAAACCATTGATCACAATATTCTTATAAATCGTCTTAGTCAGTGGGTGGGCCTCTCTGATAATGTCATAAATTGTTTTGAGTCTTACTTAACAGGTGGAAAATTCTTTGTTGGTTGTAGTGATTATACTTCAAAGACACATGATATTCTATATGATGTTCCACAAGGATCTATCCTGGGTCCATTGCTCTTTTCGATCTACATACTTCCATTAGGTCAGATTATCTCAAAGCATGACGTGAGCTACCACAACTATGCTGACAACATACAACTCTATTTATCAATAGCACCTGATGACCTTGACTCTCTTGGTTCACTGACCCCCCCGATGTCTTACTTGTGTTTCTGAGTGGATGAGTAGTAATTTACTTAAACTAAATAAGGAGAAAACAGAAATCTTAGTGATTGGCAAAAATGGATATAATGAGGATATTAGAAATAAACTTGATCCATTAGGCTTAAAAGTCAAGACAGAGGTAAAGAATTTAGGGGTAATTATTGACTCTGACCTAAATTTTAAAACACATATTAATCAGATCGCTATGGCCAGCATTTTGTCATTACATTGATTACCTGTGCCATTTAGAATTGACTTTAAAATACTGCGTATGCTTTACAAAACCTTAATTAATCTCGCTCCAACCTATATTTTGGAATGCCTCTTACCTTATACTCCAAATCATAACCTTAGATCTTCAAATGAGTGTCTGCTTATAATTCCAAAAGTAAAAACTACGGTGAGGAGCCTTCTGCTGTTACGCACCTAAAATCTGGGATAGCTTACTGATAGATATTATGTATATACATCATCATTTTAATCATGGCTCCGCAATCCATACTACATACTAACCCCTACTTTCTTTGCTGTTCTTTTTCCGGTTTTCTGTGATGGTTTTCTGCACCACCACCTGATCAGGGCACTATGCAGTCTCTATATTGAAGGATTGAAGGACAGATGTCCACATGACCATCATCATCTAGTTCTTCCACGTGAAGCATGACAACCATGAGGACTGATTCAGATCATTTATGTTAGGTAGAATGCCCAGTGGGATAGAACAAAAACAAAATAAAAATTCAGGCAGATTTCGCTTTCTTTCTCCAGTCCTCTAGAGTTTTTTGTTATTTTTTTTTTTTGTACTTTTTCTGTCCTCCTGGCCATCGGAACTTAATTTGTTCTTTGTTACTTACTATCGCCTAATCTTATTTTTAAAGTTTTCTTTTTTCTTTCTTCATCTTGTAAAGCACTTTGAGCTACATCATTTGTATGAAAATATACTATAGAAATAAACGTTGTTGTAAGGAGGCTACATAATTCTATAATCAATTGTGTGCAGAGTCTTTGTTGTATTCCGGATTCATCACATGAGTGTAAACATGGGTTTTTGCATATGAATCTAATTGTTACTCCAATGAGAGTCTCATTAAGCATGGTCTCTGCGTTTCTCTTATATGATTGGTTGGCCCACCACTCACTCGCTTCGATCCTGCAGATTCATGGCTGTTACAAGAATGACGATCAGCCATTGACACTCAGAGCAAAGAAAGAATTAGAAAGATTGCATTTTGATGAAAACATGGAAAAAGTTTGGAATTTTCTTTAAAACTCAATCAAATTAAGCACTGATTGCTTAGTGGAACTGCATAACAAGTGTTTTGTAGAATTAAGGTTGTTATTAACTTGCAGTTAATATTCTTCGATTTCTTTGTAATTTTAAACTGTCAAGCATAATATTATGTAGTACAGTACACATATGCAGGTGACATAAGAGTAGCACTGCTACCTTGCAATAAGGAGATAACAGGTTTGTTTCCCGGGTCCTCTCCTAATGCTGAGAAGCTTGTCTGTGCTTTGACTACTTCCCACATCAGTTGTAACTCCCTACAGGCAGATGCCCCTTCTAATCTGTAATCACAGCTCTTGCTGCTTAAAAACTCTGCTGACAAGAGTTCTTATACAGAACCATAACAGCGAGCACATAACCACCATCACTGGCTCCCTGTGTCTTACAGGATTGAATTTAAAATTCTATAACTAACCTATAAAGTTTTAAGAGGCCTTGTACTATACTATGTCAGTAACCTCCTCCATCACTATACTCCTGTTCGCCCGCTGAGGTCCACCATTTCCCACAATATCAATGTGCCCAAACTATGCCGTGCTCTATGGGTGACACAGCATTCTTTAAAAAAACACTCTAAATGAATTACAGCAGCTGAATCAATTAATTCTTTTAAAAACCAAAACTTATTTGATCATGAAGGCATTTAATCCAAATTGACATTCTGATCCTTCCTTCAGTTTACCTTCAGTGCTCAGGATGATATGCACTTGTATCACAAATTATGTTATTTGTTCAGGTTTTTATTATAGTACAGTATTTTATACATTTTGTATTTTTATTCTAGTTTATTGCCTCTTTTTCCAATTCAAAGCTTTCCATTTCCTGGATGTATCTTTATTTAATGCTTTATCTGGATATTATTTGTTTCCAATGTTGCATATGCCCTGTTGTTGATTCTGAATTTCTGTGCTTTGAGCATGGGAATGGTGCTATAGAAATAAAATGTCATATTATTATCATTATTATTATTACTATTATTAACAGGCTGGAATGGATTAACAACACCAAGGGTCTATGCAGAGCGTCAGGGTCACCTCAGTGTTTTGAAGAGGCACAGGTCCTTTGGAGTATGCAGGTCTCCTCCATATTTTATCAGTCTAATATAACAGGAATAATATTCTTTGTGGTATTCTGCTGGTGAAATGGTGTGACTACAAAAGAGACCAGTAAATTCAATCAGCTCATACTGATAAGGTTCTGATCTGGGAGTCAGAGTGGACTCTCCGGAGGAACCGCTTGAGAAGAGGATGCCTAAACTACAGATCATCATGAACAATGACACTCACTCTCTGCATGCTTTAATGATTGTATCTTAAATCATCAACTCCATCTCTATACCCTGTCATGCACGTGTGAGTAGGGGGCCGCGGACGGACCCAAATGATATCGCAAAATCATATGCCAGGAGGGAGTGGCGGGTACTAAACTTTCTCTTTGTTTCCCACAGAAAGAAAGATGCACCGCCGCCATGAATCTGCCTGCACCACTACCCGCACTACGTTACTTCCGCCCTTCCTCAGTATACTACCTATGACGTCAGCAATCCCACCATTCAACTCGGCTCCTACCCAGCATACCTCTCTTCTTCCGGTCCCTCCTCCATAAATGTTCCTCCTCCGCCATCTTTGGGTGGTCAACTCTGATGTATTGACGCATTGACCGTTGTGGATGTATTTTTCATATATTTTGATATTTCTACAGTATACTGGGCAGGAAACCCCAAACCTTTATGCTTGTTGTTGTGTTCTTTTACAACCCTAATATGAAGAGGCATTTTACAGTTGTCCTCTGCCACCTCAAATATGTAAGTGTAATCTTTGGTAGTGACACTAAGTAACACCAGTGAAGGTCGACAAGTGCAACTGACTGACATACCATTCATGATCTGATCTGGCCAAATTTTTCCATTATTAACTTATGTTTTATTGGTACAAACTTCAGTAAATCAAATCCCACTCAACACTGCTAAGAAAATAAGGTGTCTAAGAAATTATACATTACAGAAAGTAGGCTGGGTACTTAATACATCAGACATCGACTCCGCCAAAAAACTTGAATTCCTTTTGCTCCTCTTTAGAAATAATTTCTGACATAATTATTGAAAAATCTCCTCCTACAATTTCTTGCCATCTTGAAGTGAAGAAGGAAGAGTACCCAATCATTAACACTTTCGGAATCTCAAAAAATGAGAGGAACACACAGTCAATAGCAATGATCAACGGATTTTCACACCAAAGAAATGTAGGAAGCGACATTTAAATAACCTGCAGATTGTCCTCAAACACTACTCTTTATAAGTGCTTGTTACTTAAAACTCTACTGGAGGCCATGTTCACTTCGTATTGTTAAATTAGATATTTAAAAAGATAAATTTTGTGGTCTTTAGTCTTAACCTGATATTATCGTAAACCTACTCAGGTGTTCTAGTACCCAGCTTCACAATTCATCATTAAGCAGCACACTAACCCAAGTGTGCTGCCACAAAGACCACTATACGAGATCATTCATTCCAGATGCCATTTCCTTCAAAGATTAATACATTTCCCATCTTAAATTGCATGGATCCCACTAAAATTGTTTGGAAGCTGCTACTTGGTGTTATTAAAATTAATCCATTTACTTGTTTTTGCTCAACAGTTTATTATTAATATCTATTGATTCACTTTAGGGTCAAGAAACCTCAGTTTAATTCCCCAGCATGGCCACTTTTCCAGCTGTATCTCTTATCCATAAAATATTCTTGCACATTGAAACAATTAATTGATAATGGCTGCTAAAACACATCTTAATTGTAATTATACATGTATTTTTTGCTTTAAATAATTGTTTAATCATTCATTATACTACAGGGTTTTACTGTTGAGATATATTACAGTTTTTTTTCTACACTGTACTAGTCACTCCTAATTTCTGAGACGTAGTTATAAATATGAATTTTACTTATGCAGCACTTTTTTTTTTTTTTTTTACAAACCTTACATTGTATAAATAAAATGAAATAATAACACAGTTCAAACCCTTTTCATTTCTTTTTCGCAAAATTGTCAACTTCTTTTTTAAAACTTATGTTTGTGAATTACAATATAGTAAAATGACAGTACTTTTTTACTCTTTCACTGTAAATGTGCTGTGCAACTGTTCGGGACTGCTGGCACAGGCTCTAGTAAAAAGAATACAGTAGTAGTTAGCTTGGTAGGTTGATTATTTTACTTTTTTTTTTAAATAATGTTTTCAAAAGAGCCTTTACTGAGAAACAGGGAAGTATCTATAAACGGTAAATGCGATAAACAATTAGTTTTATTGAATTCATTGTAAATGTAATAACACGATGATGCAACAAAGACATTTCATACTCTGTAATGAGCAAATAATGTGTCCATGTTCATTGTTAAATGTACCTGACTGTATTAGACATTTATATAGTGAATCAGGGAGGAGGCAATTTTCGATGGATGCATTTCTGGACAGTTTTATTTGCTTTGTGAATTAATGGTTCTATAAAACCTGGACATGGGCACAAATAAATGAAAATATACAAGCTTGGTCTACAATAGAAATAAAATCCTGCAGTACTTCTTTACATTCCTTGCTTTGTGCCCCAATAAATGCAAGTTATCGCCAATATACTAACAACCCAATTGTGCTTCACTCACTCAGAATATGGAATGTAGGAAGCATTTTAAGATGGAGAATCTTTTATCGGTGGCATCTCTGCATGAGAACCACCTTTTTCAACCCTCGCAAGCATATACAGTTTTTAATATCTGGAAAACATTTGGGAATAAATCACATCCTAAATGCATCCTACAAACAATTACACTCCAAATGTAACTTTCCAGCAACACATTTCTTTCACTACCTTCAAATTAGAAACTTAGTTAAACAGAACCTGCCCAATTTTCCTTATCTCCAACCTCCCTCTATGCTGGAAAAAATACTGCTCAGTTTCGAGGACTTAAGACGTCATTTCTGCAATATATAAAACCATTTTACAGTACCTCCCTTTCAAAGATCCAAGAGAACAGTGGGAAAAGGATCTTTCACTCAACATCTCAGAAAAGGAGTGGAAGGTAGCAATGCAGAGAATTTACTCGAGCTCCATATGCGCAAAGCATACAATTATTCAACTCAAAATTATATATCGAGCACATCAGTCTCGTTTAAAATTGTCCAAAATGTTTACTGGGCAAGATCCAACCTGTGAATGTTGCAATCAAGTCCCAGCCTCACTGAATCACATGTTTTGGGCCTGCACCAAATTAACATCATTCTGGACCAAAATTTTTAAATGGTTTTAGACAGCTTTGGTGTCACAATCCCTCATAACCCATTAACGGCTGTGTTTGGTGGGCTCCCAGAAGGGCTTAAAGTGGAGAAGGACAAACAAACTGTAATTGCCTTTAATACACTATTGACACGTACACTCATTTTACATATTATTTTAAATTAGAAAAAATCTAATTCTCACTTAGAGGATCTGTGCAGAACTTTTTCAAAACCTGGCAGGATCTAATCAATAATATTTTAGAATAAGCTTTTAAAGCATTGAGAAAGCAAATTATCTCCCTGTTTCTATTTCTTCTCCATTTATCTTTATTCACTTATTATTTCATCTATTTACTTATTTTTACTAGCTTTAAGTTTTATTCTGCTGCCCATGCTCTCTTTCTCAGGGGTGGGTGTTTATTTTTTTCAAACCTATTTTTGTAAAATTGATATGTTTGTGTGGAATGTTGTGTGATTTCAATAAAATCAATAAAATTATATATAAAAAAAGAATTTTCTTATTTGCTCTTTTGCCTTGTTAAGATACATCTAATCTTTTAAGCAGCTGTCCACCAAAAGATTTGTGGATGTCACTGCTTAAATAGACTGGATTCCCCCAGAGTTGGTTCCCCCCTCACATCCAATGCATACTTTCTGGCTCTGGGGAACAAAAAATAAGTTTTCAAAATGGAAAGTTGGTTAGGAAAGAGTGTATACTATGAACCACACAAAAAAGACAGTGGATGTTATCTGAGTAACAAAAGACATTATAATAGTGTTTACCCATAGTGCCCGCTAAAAGATCACACAGTGTTTGCTGTAGAGTCTGTTTAATGGACCCCTGGTTCAAATTCAACATGAAGACTCAAGAGTAATCAGCCACACTTACAGAGCCTGTTAAACTCTATCCTTCTTGACAGGACTCTACTGTCCATATAAACCCTTTAGTCTATACATTGTTTAATTGGCTGAAGAATATTTTAAGCATTTATTCTGACAATCACTGTATGAATAAAAAATAAAAGACACTCTCAAATCCGTTAAATCCAATTAAGGGTCACAGAGCATTGTAAGTAGAATTGTGCATTTATGATTCTAGATAGATAGATACTTTATTAATCCCAAGGTGAATTTCAGAATTCTGGTTTTATTATTAATGCTATACACTGGGATTTGGAACTCGTCTCATACATTCATTTTTTTGCTCTTCAATTAATTTCATTATTGCTACCAAATTCACTCCCTCCATTTGATATGCCTTGTCTGCTTACAGAACAATATGAAATTTCAGAATTTAGATACTTTCATCTCAGTCACCTCCATCATTCTTAACTATCACTGAATACCACTGATACGTGCATCACAGTGTGGTGTCACAAGTGCCATTTTCTATAAAAATCTAAAAATCTGCTCACTCCTTGCGATCGCTTAGACTTATGTAGGGGAAAAAAAAATTTGACTCTATTTATTTTTTTTTAACAGCAAAAGGGATAACCCCATAAAGAAAGAGATTAATGTATTGTGTTGCTTTTTTAATGAGTGGTTGTTTTTTATTTTCCATTTTGTTTTATTTGACATTATTATTACATCATTATCATCACATCATCATTGCCAGGAAAGCAATACTATTTAATTTCTGATATTTATATTTTGCTGAGATTTGATTTGTTATTTCTTTGTGTTTTTCATTTTCAACATTGTCCACATTTTCAGTAGCTCCTCTGACAGTACTTTCAGCCTGGATTTCCGTGTACAAAGGTCTCTCTCTATCTGCATTGCACATCTGGACACTGCAATTTCTGCTCTCTTTGGGTGCATGGGGATTGTAATGGAACAGCCTTTCAAGTCCAGTAACTTATTCTCAATTAGAATGAAACTTGGACTCCAGAACATTAACATTGTTGTTTGTAAGCCATTCTTATGTAGTTTAGACTTAACACTTGAGATAGTTGTCTTGCCTGAAAACAGATTTTCTGCAAAGGCCAAAAAAAAAAATATTGTCCACTTTGATGCATAATGCATAAGTGAGGTACATTTAGCACAGGAACCATTTCCTAAACATGCATAGAGTTTACTGATATCCATTTGTATATTTAGAATATTTAGTGATAATTTACTGTATAAGAATATGGGCATTTACAAAATTGCAGTCCTTACCATTTAAGCTCTACATTAGTTTCCCCTGACTGCAGTCAGAAAATCCCCACTGACAATTGTGATGGTGAGTGGAAATTCCCCATCTATCAAGCTCTTGCAGCTACCAACAACAAGTAAAACAGATCTCTGCTGGCAACATGTGGCCTCATATTGATGGCACACATAACCAGCAGATGACACAGTGCTATAAACAATTGACAATATAAACAGCACCTGTAATTGACATACACAGTGCAGTTAGTATTTGTGTGCATGTGTATATATGTCATTAATATGCATTTCAATAAATGCAATCTATTGCATTGTTATGTATATTCTGCTTGTACTTTCTTACAACACAGAACAGATATTTACTATTTTTGTTCTGAAGTAGCTGAATTCTGCTTGAATCATTTTTTCAGAGCCTATATTTTTAGTTTTACTTGAGTAATTTCCACATTTATGCTTACTTAATTAAATGTTTGACTAAGTAATAATACAGGGTGGTCCAGATCTAATTATGCAATTTTCATTACGCTATAACTTATTAAGTTTATTACATACAGAATTCACAAAATATATTTTTGTTGCCGATGGATGGGACCACCTGACCTGCATTCCAAAATGGCGGGGAGAGGGTTGTCAGTCGAACAGCAGTTCTTTTGTCTTGTATTGTTTTCCTGTATTGCATTAAAAGTTGCATAATTAGATCTGGACCACCCTATACTTCTACATGAGTGGATTTTTTTCTTACTTTTTCTACCTCTGGCACTTGAACACCAATTAAAATAACGGGGTAGATGATTTCTGGTTTTTCATATTTTTCAAGATGTCTTGCCTGAAGAATGGGCCTCAGTTGCCTCAAAAGCTTGCATATTGAAATCTTTTTAGTTAGCCAATAAAAGGTGTCATTTTGCTTGACTTGTAACATGTAATTTTTACATAACTGAACAATCACCAAGTGATTGTATGATCAAGCAGGTCATAGTATTCATACCCTTCCTGCTCTAAGCCTTTATCTTCTTATATAATACGCTACTGTGGCTGTCTGTTTGTCTGTCCAGGATTTTATTTTATTTTTTTTATTTATTTATTAATTTTATTACAATCAATACATAGCAATCAAGTTTTTACAAAAAAAAAGAATTATGTTAAGAACAGATCGATCCCCACCCCTGAGAGAGAGAGCAAGCCAAATGGTGTAAAATTTAAGGCTTGTAAAAATACCTAAATTAATAAATTCTCTGTGCTTTATAAACTTATTTTAAAATATTACTGATTAGATCCTGCCATGTTTTGAAAAAAGTCTGTACAGATCCTCTAACTGAGTATTTGATTTTTTCCAATTTTAAATAGTATAACACATCAGTTTCCCACTGACTTAAAGAGGAGAGTTTGGGTTCTTCCAGTTTATCAGAATAAGTCTGCGTGCCAACAGTGTAGTGAATGCAATCACAATTTGTTTGTCCTTCTCCACTTTAAGCCCCTCTGGAAGAACCCCAAACACAGCTGTTAATGGGTTAGGAGGGATTGTGAGTCCAAGGCTGTCTGAGAGGTAATTAAAAATTTTTGTCCAGAATAATGTTAATTTGGTGCAGGCCCAGAACATGTGACCCAGTGAGGCTGGGGCTTGGTTGCAACGCTCGCAGGTTGGATCATGCCCTGGAAACATTTTGGAGAGTTTTAGTCGAGACAGATGTGCTCGATATATAATTTTGAGTTGTATAATTGTATGCTTTGCGCATATGGAGCTTGAGTGAATTCTCTGCATTGCTACTTTCCACTCCTTTTCTGATATATTAATTGAGAGGTCATTTTCCCAGTGTCCTCTTGGATCTTTGAAAGGAAGGGATTGTAAAATGATTTTATATATTGTAGAGATGGAGTCTAATTCCTCAAAATTGAGCAATATTTTTTCCAGCGTGGATGAGGGTGCAAGATGAGGAAAATCTGGAAGGTTCTGTTTAACAAAGTTCCTGATTTGAAGATAGTGAAAGAAATTTGTAGCTGGAATGTTAAATTTGGAATGTAATTGTTCATAGGATGCAAAGACGTTGTCTATATAAAGATCTCTAAGCAAGTTAATTCCAAATTTTTCCAGATATTAAAAAACTGCATATGTTTGTGAAGGTTGAAAGAGGTGGTTCTCTTGCAGGGGTGCCACAGAAAGAAGGTTCTCCGTCTTAAAATGATTTCTACATTGGTTCCAGATTCTAAGTGAGTGGAGCAAAATTGGGTTATTAGTGTATTGCCGATAACGTGGGTTTATTGGAGCGCAGAGCAGGGAATACAAAGAAGTACTGCAGGATTTTACTTCTATTGCGGTCCATGCCTGTGTGTGGTCTTGTACTGCAGGATTTTACTTCTATTGCGGTCCATGCCTGTGTATGTTCTTCTATTTGTGTCCAGGTTCTTATCGACTGTATATTTGCCGCCCAGTAATAAAACTGGAAGTTAGGTAGAGCCATGCCGCCTTCTGCCTTTTGTCTTTGTAGGGTCGCTCTTTTGATGCGTGGATGTTTAGAATTCCAAATAAATGAGGTTATTGTTGAATCTAATTGCTTAAAGAACGATTTATTAATGTATATTGGTATGTTTTGAAATAAAAAAAGGAGCTTAGGAAGAATATTCATCTTAACAGTGTTAATTCTTCCAGCTAGTGTGAGATGAAGGGTTGACCATCTATGCAAGTCTTGTTTAATTTTTTCCATGCAGACATAAATTTTGTTGATATAGAGCTTTATGTTTACTTGTGATGTTTACCCCGAGGTATTTAAACTGTTCTGCAATGATAAAAGGTAGGGTGTCTAATCTAATATTATATGCTTGAGAATTCACGGAAAGAGTACACTTTTATTCAGATTAATTCTGAGACCAGAGAGCTTTTGAAATTCTGTGAGTGCTGCTAAGACTGCAGGCACAGAATTTTCTGGGTCCGATATATACAGTACCATGTCATCTGCATATAATGAGATTTTCTGTTCCAGTCCTTCTCTGCTAATCCCCTTTATCTGATCAGTATTTCGACAATGTATTGCCAGTGGTTCAATGGCAATTGCAAACAGCAGTGGTGACAAAGGGCATCCTTGTCTTGTGCCACGCTCTAGTTTAAAGTAGTCTGAGCAAATGTTATTGATGCAAACTGAAGCTTCTGGGTTAGTATACAGTAATTTAATCCATGCACAAATGTTCGGGCCAAACCCAAACTTCTCCAAAATAGTAAAAAGTATTTCCATTCAATCATGTCAATGCTTTTTCTGCATCCAATGATAATAATATTTCTGGGGTGTTTGATTTAGTTGGTGAGTATATTACATTAAACAGGCGTCGAAGATTTGAAGATAAGTGTCAGCCCCTAATAAATCCAGTTTGGTCTTGTGATATTACTGAGGGGAGCACTTTCTCCATCCTTCTAGCTATGATTTTAGAGAGTATTTTAACGTCGTTATTCAGAAGTGAAATTGGTCTGTATGATGCACATTGTAATAAGTCCTTATTTTGTTTTGGAAAGACAGTGATTAATGCTTGGCGAAAGGTTTGTGGAAGAAATTGGTTATCTCTGGCTTCTGTAAATGTTGCTAATAGGAGGGGAGCTAGCTGAGCGGAGAATTTCTTGTAAAACTCTGCAGGGTAGCCGTCAGGGCCTGCTGCTTTTCCACCTTGGAGTGACTTTATAGCATCCAGTAATTCTGATAATGCCAGAGGTTTATCGAGTTCCTCCACACTAAAAGCATCAATTTGTGGTATCTGTAATGTATCCAGAAATGTATTAGATTGTATATTGTCTTCTTTAAACTCAGTAGTATATAGGGATTTATAGTAGTCTCTAAAAGTGAACATTATATTTTTGTGTTCGGTGATTTTATCTCCGTTCGTGTTAGTGATTACCGAGATTGCGTTGCGTACATCTTGCTTGTGAATTTGTTGCGCTAAAAGCTTATTAGCGTTCTCTCCATGTTCATAATAATGATGTCTGTATTTGTAAATTAGATGTTCAGTTTCTTTAGTTGTCAAGAGGTTTAATTCTGAATGTAGAGCCTGCCTCCTCTTATGTAGAGTCTCGCTTGGTAGTCTGGCATGTTCTTCATCTATTTTAGTAATTTCGCTTTTTATCTCTGCTACTTTCTTCGCTTCGGATTTATTTCTGTGTGAAGGATTTTAAATCACCTGTAGCTCATAAGTCATCTATAGAAATTACTTAACAGTGTAATAATAGTGGGGCGTGTTTGAGAGAGCAGAAGGATTATTACAGGATTTTGGTAGAGAACTTGTTGAGTGATGCTGATATGGTGCGACATAATGTTATGATAAAGTATATACTTAGAAAAACTTTTATTTTCTTGCAAAAAATTCAGGAATGTACCAGAATAATATAGATAAGATCTTTAGAAAAACCTGTTCTACTATGTGATTTAGGAGTTAAGCACTGAACAGCTGATTTACAATGGAATACAAATCTGAGTAACAGAGGGTAACACCCTTCATGCCAGCAGAGTAAGACTTGAATCAGCCAAATGAACTACAATACAATACACAAATCATATCATCACCTTATTCCATTACAGAATCCCAAATCGAAACTGCATTAAGCTGCATAGATGTATAAGAGGGGTCTCTTCAGATTTGTTTCTTTAAAAGATGAGGAAACTCTGCAGACGGGTGAAAGTGGGGAATCCATTCCAAATGTGAGTCTATTATCAATTATTATTGCTCAGGGATGACGCAGATGGTCAAATTTGATTGCCCTTCTTGCAACTCTGTGGAATTCCTTGGGTGGCGGTTAATTGTTTCTATCTTGAATAGGCAGACACTGCTTTAAAGTTGGACACACTTTTGTGATTGCTATGCTGTGTTGCATCTCCAGTGTTATGGAGAAAGCTGTAGGAAATGTTCATGACTTTCATCAATTTTATCTCAAAGCCACGTGTTACACGGACCATATCATCTTTTAGAAGGTTCTCCAAATATATTAAAGACTTGGATGTAAAATAGCAACATTGATGCAGATACTTCCCTGGGCATGCCAGAATGTCTGATCACAGTCTATTACATTTCTCCAAGCAGACTTTGACAAGGGAATTGTGCGTCTTTGTGGATTGTTCATTGAGGATGGGGCACGGCATTTTCAACATTTTGTTGACTTTTTCTGCTTCTTAAATAGTGCACTGTAAACCAATACTTCTCCAACAGCACATTTACGATCTTTGATCATACGATTGGATACTCTGCTCCAAAACATTAATTCTCCATGTTAAACTTCCTCTTTTGCAGGTCAGTTTCACAGCATTTGTTGCCTTAGAAACTGAGTTGAGTTTCATCACATTTTTCATTCTGGAACAGACAAACCCTGACCTTATTCCAGAAAGCAATATTAGTGATTTTTTGCCTCACGGCTCACATAATTCTGTTTTAAGCTGTTCCAGAAACACAGGTTTGACTAATTTTGGTTTTTCTGCAATGGAGTTAGCTATATAAAATACATCTATAATGAATGAACAAAAGTACAAACCTTCTCTCCTGCTTGTTTTGGTTTGTAAGAGGCTGTTGAATGTAAATACAAGGGCTGCAGGTCGGTGTTTGGGACCCTCTGTTCAGATCTATGTAAGGAGAGTGAAGTTTATAACAGGGTAATACTAGGACATTTTCACAATGAAACAGCTGCAGACTTAATCAACTAAAGCTGAAACATAGCAAGGCAAAGGAGATATTGATGGACTATAGGAGGTCTGGGGCCCCTCGATCTTCTCCCACTATTATTAGGGGAGCTGTGGAGGTGCTGAGAATCTAAAAATACGTGGAGCACATTTGGACAACAGCCTGAGCCTGGTATGGACTAACAACACTAAGGTCCTAGACAAGAAGGATCAGGGTTCCCTCAGTAGTTTGAGGGGATTTGTGTCTTTTGGAGCATGCAGGCCTCCATTACAAATGTTTTATCATTGATTTAGCAGGAGCAATCTATTCAATGTGACAGGCTGCTGAAGAAACAGCAGGACTATAGGTGAGGCCAGCTAACTCAATGAACCTATAAGGAAGGCTGGTCCTGTCCTGTGGAGTGTCTGAAGGTAGTGCACACTTTGTCTTCTGATTAATATGGACAATGACACTCACTCTCTGCATGTCTCTCTGGTTAAACACAGCAGCTCAATTACAGCAGACTGAACCAAGTGTGCTGCTGTACTCAGGACTACACCCATTAACACTGTATAATGAGCCACAGCGGTGTTGATTTTATATTTAAAGCAGCGATCCCCAACTCCGGTCCTAGAGGGCCACAGTGGCTGCAGATTTTTATTCTAACCCCTATCTTAATTAGTGACCTGTTTTTGCTGCTAATTCACTTCTTTTGAATTAATTTTAATTGACTTGCTCTTGAAGACTCAGACCCCTTAGTTATTTCTTTTTCCTTAATTAGCAGCCAAACAATAATGCGATAAAAAATAAAACAAAATATGACCAGCAAACTGTGTCCATCATACAATATCTGAATATAAAGAAAGGTGAAGGTCTCAGGAGTGTTAAAATGTTTTGGGGACCTGAGCAGATCAACAGTGTTCTTAGAAAAGAGAAAATGGACAGTTTCAAAAATGTATGCTATTGCATAATGAGAGCAGCAGCAAGCCACGGAATTAAAGAAAAGGTTTAATTAACAACGAGACTTGGCAACTAATTAAGCAGCTAGTTGGAGTGAAATTGGTTGGAGTTTGAGGCCCTGACTTAGTTGGTCTTCTGACATTTCATTTCTGTTTACTTTTTTTTTTTTTTTTTTATTTATTTATTTATTTATTAATTTTATTACAATCAATACATAGCAATCAAGTTTTACAAAAAAAGAATTATGCTAAGAACAGATCGATCCCCACCCTTGAGAGAGAGAGCAAGCCAAACGTGTAAAATTTAAGGCTTTTAAAAATACCTAAATCAACAAATTCTATGTGCTTTATGAAATCATTTCAAAATATTACTGATTAGATCCTGCCATGTTTTGAAAAAGTCTGCACAGATCCTCTAACTGAGTATTTGATTTTTCCAATTTTAAATAATATAACACATCAGTTTCCCACTGACTTAAAAGAGGAGAGTTTGGGTTCTTCCAGTTTATCAGAATAAGTCTGCGTGCCAACAGTGTAGTGAATGCAATCACAGTTTGTTTGTCTTTCTCCACTTTAAGACCCTCTGGAAGAACCCCAAACACAGCTGTTAATGGGTTAGGAGGGATTGTGAGTCCAAGACTGTCTGAGAGGTAATTAAAATTTTTGTCCAGAATAATGTTAATTTGGTGCAGGCCCAGAACATGTGACCCAGTGAGGCTGGGACTTGGTTGCAACGTTCGCAGGTTGGATCATGTCCTGGAAACATTTTGAGAGTTTTAGTCGAGACAGATGTGCTCGATATATAATTTTGAGTTGTATAATTGTATGCTTTTGCATATGGAGCTTGAGTGAATTCTCTGCATTGCTACTTTCCACTCCTTTTCTGATATATTAATTGAGAGATCTTTTCCCAGTGTCCTCTTGGATCTTTGAAAGGAAGGGATTGTAAAAGGATTTTATATATTGTAGAGATGGAGTCTAACTCCTTGAAATTGAGCAATAATTTTTCCAGCGTGGATGAGGGTGCAAGATGAGGAAAATCTGGAAGGTTCTGTTTAACAAAGTTCCTGATTTGAAGATAGTGAAAGAAATTTGTAGCTGGAATGTTAAATTTGGACTGTAATTGTTCATAGGATGCAAAGACGTTGTCTATATAAAGGTCTCTAAGCAAGTTAATTCCAAATTTTTTCCAGATATTAAAAATGCATATGTTTGTGAGGGTTGAAAGAGGTGGTTCTTTTGCAGGGTGCCACAGAAAGAAGCTTCTCCGTCTTAAAATGCTTTCTACATTGGTTCCAGATTCTAAGTGAGTGGAGCACAATTGGGTTATTAGTGTATTGCCGATAGCGTGGTTTATTGGAGCACAAAGCAAGGAATACAAAGAAGTACTGCAGGATTTTACTTCTATTGCGGTCCATGCCTGTGTATGTTCTTCTATTTGTGTCCAGGTTCTCATCGACTGTATATTTGCCGCCCAGTAATAAAACTGGAAGTTAGGTAGAGCCATGCCGCCTTCTGCCTTTTGTCTTTGTAGGGTCGCTCTTTTGATGCGTGGATGTTTAGAATTCCAAATAAATGAGGTTATTGTTGAATCTAATTGCTTAAAGAATGATTTATTAATGTATATTGGTATGTTTTGAAATAAAAAGGAGCTTAGGAAGAATATTCATCTTAACAGTGTTAATTCTTCCAGCTAGTGTGAGATGAAGGGTTGACCATCTATGCAAGTCTTGTTTAATTTTTTCCATACAGACGACGAAATTTTTTGATAAAGAGCTTTATGTTTACTTGTGATGTTTACCCGAGGTATTTAAACTGTTCTGCAATGATAAAAGGAAGGGTGTCTAATCTAATATTATATGCTTGCGAATTCACGGAAAGAGTACACTTTTATTCAGATTAATTCTGAGACCAGAGAGCTTTTGAAATTCTGTGAGTGCTGCTAAGACTGCAGGCACAGAATTTTCTGGGTCCGATATATACAGTACCATGTCATCTGCATATAATGAGATTTTCTGTTCCAGACATTTCATTTCTGTTTGGGTACCATTTAAGGAAAGAAATGAAGCAATTCAGAGGAGTGATGAAGAAACAAATCTCTCTATTACAAAAAAAAATCTTGGAAGGAGACGAGACGTGATTGTTTTAGAGACACTTTCACGTCCTGCAAGACAAGTCTTCATGCCAAGCAATGTAACCACACCCGGGGCCAGAAGCCCCACGAGACAAGATCTTATCCGAAGAGATTTGGAAAAGTCCTGCGTGGTTATGTCAGACACATTTCTAGATAGATAGATAGATACAGTGGTGTGAAAAACTATTTCCCCCTTCCTGATTTCTTATTCTTTTGCATGTTTGTCACACAAAATGTTTCTGATCATCAAACACATTTAACCATTAGTCAAATATAACACAAGTAAACACAAAATGCAGTTTTTAAATGATGGTTTTTATTATTTAGGGAGAAAAATAATCCAAACCTACATGGCCCTGTGTGAAAAAGTAATTGCCCCTTGTTAAAAATAACCTAACTGTGGTGTATCACACCTGAGTTCAATTTCCGTAGCCACCCCCAGGCCTGATTACTGCCACACCTGTTTCAATCAAGAAATCACTTAAATAGGAGCTGCCTGACACAGAGAAGTAGACCAAAAGCACCTCAAAAGCTAGACATCATGCCAAGATCCAAAGAAATTCAGGAACAAATGAGAACAGAAGTAATTGAAATCTATCAGTCTGGTAAAGGTTATAAAGCCATTTCTAAAGCTTTGGGACTCCAGCGAACCACAGTGAGAGCCATTATCCACAAATGGCAAAAACATGGAACAGTGGTGAACCTTCCCAGGAGTGGCCGGCCGACCAAAATTACCCCAAGAGCGCAGAGACGACTCATCCGAGAGGTCACAAAAGACCCCAGGACAACGTCTAAAGAACTGCAGGCCTCACTTGCCTCAATTAAGGTCAGTGTTCACGATTCCACCATAAGAAAGAGACTGGGCAAAAACGGCCTGCATGGCAGATTTCCAAGACGAAACCACTGTTAAGCAAAAAGAACATTAGGGCTCGTCTCAATTTTGCTAAGAAACATCTCAATGATTGCCAAGACTTTTGGGAAAATACCTTGTGGACTGATGAGACAAAAGTTGAACTTTTTGGAAGGCAAATGTCTTGTTACATCTGGCATAAAAGGAACACACCATTTCAGAAAAAGAACATCATACCAACAGTAAAATATGGTGGTGGTAGTGTGATGGTCTGGGGCTGTTTTGCTGCTTCAGGACCTGGAAGGCTTGCTGTGATAGATGGAACCATGAATTCTACTCTCTACCAAAAATCCTGAAGGAGAATGTCCGGCCATCTGTTCGTCAGCTCAAGCTAAAGCGATCTTGGGTGTTGCAACAGGACAATGATCCAAAACACACCAGCAAATCCACCTCTGAATGGCTGAAGAAAAACAAAATGAAGACTTTGGAGTGGCCTAGTCAAAGTCCTGACCTGAATCCAATTGAGATGCTATGGCATGACCTTAAAAAGGCGGTTCATGCTAGAAAACCCTCAAATAAAGCTGAATTACAACAATTCTGCAAAGATGAGTGGGCCAAAATTCCTCCAGAGCGCTGTAAAAGACTCATTGCAAGTTATTGCAAACGCTTGATTGCAGTTATTGCTGCTAAGGGTGGCCCAACCAGTTATTAGGTTCAGGGGGCAATTACTTTTTCACACAGGGCCATGTATGTTTGGATTTTTTTCTCCCTAAATAATAAAACCATCATTTAAAACTGCATTTTGTGTTTACTTGTGTTATATTTGACTAATGGTTAAATGTGTTTGATGATCAGAAACATTTTGTGTGACAAACATGCAAAAGAATAAGAAATCAGGAAGGGGGCAAATAGTTTTTCACACCACTGTAGATAGATAGATAGATAGATAGATAGATAGATAGATAGATAGATAGATAGATAGATAGATAGATAGATAGATAGATAGATAGATACTTTATTAATCCCAAGGGGAAATTCACATAATCCAGCAGCAGTATACTGATACAAAAAAAAAATGTACTTAAATAGTAATAAAAATGAAAAATGAAAAAAATAAATAAAAATAAAAAAGCAGACAATAACTGAGTAATGTTAGCATTTTCTCCCCCGGGTGGAATTGAAGAGTCGCATAGTGTGGGGGAGGAACGATCTCCTCAGTCTGTCAGTGGAGCAGGGCAGTGACAAAAGTCTGTCACTGAAGCTACTCCTCTGCCTGGAGATGACACTGTTCAGTGGATGCAGTGGATTCTTCATGATTGACAGGAGTTTGCTTAATGCCCGTCACTCTGCCACAGATGTTAAACTGTCCAACTTTACTCCCACAATAGAGCCTGCCTTCTTAACAAGTTTGTCCAGGCGTGAGGCGTCTTTCATCTTTATGCTGCCTCCCCAGCACACCACCATGTAGAAGAGGGCACTCGCCGCAACCGTCTGGTAGAACATCTGCACTATCTTATTGCAGATGTTGAAGGATGCCAACCTCTGTAGGCTCTGACGTTTCTTACATAGAGCATCAATATTGGCAGTCCAGTCCAATTTGTCATCCAGCTGCACTCCCAGATATTTATAGGTCTGCACCCTCTGCACACAGTCGCCTCTGATGATCACAGGGTCCATGAGGGGCCTGGGCCTCCTAAAATCCACCACCAGCTCCTTGGTTTTGCTGGTGTTAAGGTGTAAGTGGTTTGAGTCGCACCATTTAACAAAGTCTTTGATTAGCTTCCTGTACTCCTCCTCCTGCCCACTCCTGATGCAGCCCACAATAGCAGGTTTGTCAGCGAACTTTTGCACGTGACAGGACTCCGAGTCATATTGGAAGTCTGATGTATATAGATTGAACAGGACCGGAGAAAATACAGTCCCCTGCGACGCCCCTGTATTGCTGAACACAATGTCAGACCTGCAGTTCCCAAGACGCACATATTGAGGTCGGTCTGTAAGATAGTCCACGATTCATGCCACCAGGTGTGAGTCTACTCCCATCTCAGTCAGCTTGTCTCTAAGGAGCAGAGGTTGGATGGTGTTGAAGGCGCTAGAGAAGTCCAAAAACATAATTCTTACAGCACCACTGCCTCTGTCCAAGTGGGAGAGGAATCGGTGTAGCATATAGATGATGGCATCCTCCGCTCCCACCTTCTCCTGATATGCAAACTGCAGAGGGTCGAGGGCGTGGCGGACCTGTGGCCTCAGGTGGTGAAGCAGTAGCCGCTCCATGGTCTTCAACAGATGTGACGTCAGAGCAACAGGCTGGAAGTCATCCAGCTCACTAGGACGTGATACCTTTGGGACAGGGGTGATACAAGATCTTTTCCAAAGTCTTGGGACTCTCTCCTGTTCCAGGCTCAGGTTGAAGATGTGCTGTAGAGGACTCCCCAGTTCCAACGCACAGGCCTTCAGCAGTTGTGGCTTGTAGAGAGAAAGAAATGATATTCACTCACGGGCAGTTATACTGTACATTGCGTTGTCACGATGTAATTCCAAATATGGAATCCAAATTCGATATGCGAATATTGATGAAAAGGTAAAAGCGAAAAGAGATTGAATACATGGACAGAGGTGATATGACAGAAGTGGCACGGCAGCAGCAGCAAGCCAGCAGCTGATCGACCAAAGTGGAGGTAAAAAAAAAAAAACTATGTGTTTCCCATTGTATTACCGTTTAAGAGGGGGTGTTGGAGGAGCGATCGTGTCTCCTTGGGGTGCGTTCAGACCCCTTTTCACAACACGAGTGGCAGAAATGCAAAGTGGTTGGCACATAGCGCAGGCAGGCAAGGGAGGGGGTGGGCAAGTGAAGCAAGCAGGGGGCAAAACCCCCACTCTTAAAAAAAAAAAGTCAATTAAAGTTAAAGGAAAAGGAGTTCATTAGCAGCAAAAACGGGTCACTAATTAAGAAAAAGGTTAGAATGAAAACCTACAGCCACTGGTGTGGTAGAAATGTAACATCTTATTAAAGAAAGAAACATCCCCTAACAGGAAAAATCAGTTATCAGGAGGGAGAAAAACTGTTCATTGTATCTTTTAATTATTCCTCGGCAAAATGCCTTAGAGGGAGCATTCTTCAAAAGCAGCCTATTACAGCATAGTCAGAATAATCAGAATGGTCACAGAAACAAAGATTAGAGGTTCATTTTATAAACTCTTGAATTTACATACAGTGTCAATCAAAGCATGCATTTTACTCTCGTTGGTCCATTGGTTTACATCCAAATGATTTATATAAAATAAAAGTCTGTTATATGATATTCTGGTTCTTCTTATACCTTTTGAGATGAGCCACCACCCTTGAAATTTCTGTGCATATAACAACTGTCCATTTTCGTTTATAGGACATCTGCTGATTTCTTAGTCATCCTTCAGTACATTGTGTATATTACATCAACTTTTCTTCTGGTACATTCTTTATTTACTTGACCATCTCGGTATTTTTCCTAAACCAATTATTATATTTTAGTGTACACTTTTTGTTGTTCACTTGACCTTTATCTGGTTTCTTGGTGTGCCTGAACAGGTTTCTGACATTTATTAACCCTCTATGCTATTTCTTTAAGATGAATGCTCTGTTACCTTAAAATTATTCTTCCACACTGGGGCCCTCCAGGACCGGAGTTGGGGACCCCTGTTCTAAAGGCTACACAGTTGCTGCTTAACACTGACATTTGCAACATTAGCCATTTCCTTCAGGCTTAAAAATGTTTCCATCTTAAACTGCATACATCCAACTAAAACTTGCTTGTATGCTATTAATCTATACTAATAAAAGGCAAAGCCCTCACTCACTCACTCACTCACTCACTCACTGACTCATCACTAATTCTCCAACTTCCCGTGTGGGTGGAAGGCTGAAATTTGGCAGGTTCATTCCTTACAGCTTCCTTACAAAAGTTGGGCAGGTTTTATATCGAAATTCTACGCGTAATGGTCATAACTGGAAGCAGTTTTCTCCATTTACTGTAATGGAGATGAGCTTCAACGCCGTGGGGGCGGAGTTTCGTGTGACATCATCACGCCTCCCACGTAATCACGCAGTACATAGAAAACCAGGAAGACCTCAAAAAGCGCTGAAGAAAACATGCATTATATAATTGAGAAGGCAGCGAAACAATAAGAAGCGAAGCGAGTGACATATACAACCATATTCATGAGTTCTGCTACTTCGGAAACAAAGCACGATGTAAACCTACACTTTAAATTAAGTTCATAGACAGGCTGCCACTGGCGTTTGTAATTTAGTGCCTGCCCATATAAGGCCGTCCGTCAGCGGCAATCCAATAGCAAACTGCCACGGGTAAATATTCACGGGTGAAGGACTGTGCTTATGGAGAGGAAGATGAGATGGTCAGGGTGGTGTTTGACACAAACTCAGCGAAACTGCGAGAGAAAGTTTTAAGTGCCAGGACTAAGGTAACATTAAATACAGCCATGGACATAGCACGAGATGGCACCAGCACAGCTGGGAACCTTCGATGCATGTACACCGAGTGCTCACGTGAACTGACGCAGTGCACAGATAAAAGCAACAGTTCCAAAGAGCTGAACAAAACCAATTACACAATTGAAAAGGCAGCAAAAATATGAAGCGCGTCTCATACATACAAGCATATTCATAAATCCAACTACTGCGGAAACAAAGCACACGTTGGAAAAAGTCAATGTCCCGCTAAAGGAAGACAGTGTAAAAAACCGTGCATGCAGTGTGTCAGGTCTCAGATAAAGAAGAAGACGAGCTGTTTATTGATGCAGTAAGAAACGAATCGATGAATGAAACCTGTCATCTTTACAACGATTGACAAACACGGAATGTAACTTGAACACAACACATCCTACAAATACGAACCTGATTGAAAGAAATAATGATAATCAAATCCTTGATGACAGCAACACTCAGTAACACTCACAAAACAAATACTGTATATTGACAGTCATGTTACGTTATTTTTAAAATGTTCCCTTTTCTTTTCTAGCTTTTTTAACACACTACTTCTCGCTGATACGCGGGTATATATATATGTATATATATATAACCCGATCTACATACTCGAATAATGGATACTTTATTCGCCATCAATGATTGTTTTGGTAAAGCCATACTCAGTATATTCATTAGATGAACGGTAAAAAGTAAGGGCAAGGGAGGATGACTTATTGAGGCATGCAGGCTGTAGTGCGTCAACTCTATCTGAATTGCGATCACATTTGAAAAATATATCTTTTCAAGTTCTATTTAGTCCATATGTGTCAAACTCAAGGGCGCGGGCCACATCCGCCCGGCGTAATTATATCCGCCCGAGATCATTTTATATACTGTATTATTGTTATTAAAGCCCGGGTATATGAAGCGCTGGTAACACAATAAACTACAGATCCCATAATGCAGCGCTTCAGCTGCCTTGCCGAACAGTTACGCGTTAATCAAGTCTACCTTAAGATGCTGCAAGTTATTGCGAAGCTAGCTCACACGATGCTGAAGAGAAAAGTTGATTCTGAAAATAGAGCCTTTAAAACCGATGGGAGGCTGAGTATATGTTTACTGAACCCGTGTGTCTCATTTGTGGAGCTAATGTGGCTGTAATTACAGAATTTAATCTAAGACGGCACTATAAAACAAAACATCAGGGTAACCTGAATGCAATGCAGAAGATACAGAAAGCAGAAGAATTAAATAAGAATCTGACACTTCAGCGGACGTTTTTACCCGTGCACAATCACAAAGTGATTTCAATTGAAGCTGCTTTTATGGGAGACACAACCACTTGCCCCACTTTCCCTGTTGCCAAGTAATGTTAAACCAAGTCGTCACTACGGTGTTCCCAAATACGCACTTTGCTGATAAACTGAGCGCACTGAGTTTGCACGGCGCTTTGGTGACTTTGAAGAACAAAAAAAGTCCGTCTACATGCGGCTCGAACCTTGTGCATGTTTGGTAGCACATATCTGTGTGAGAAGCTCTTCTCAGTGATAAAGACTAACAAAACAGCACACAGGAGTCGCCTCACTGATGAGCACCTGCAATCCATCCTGAGAATCTCCACAACACAGAACCTCACACCAAACAGAAACGAACCTGTGCCAAAAAGATGCCAGGCGTCCAGCTCTAAAATGACATATGAGCAAAGACAACTGAATGATTTGATTTGTTATTGCTGAAAGGAACACATTTTATTTATATTTCTAGGTTTTGTTATGCAGCATGTTCATATTTGAATTTGTATAATTTTGACAGGATATATTTTTATGGAGAGCAAAATCTTTTGGGATATTTAAAATCTAAGTTTATTTTTATAAAATATAAAATTACATAAGAGTAAAGAAATTTGAATGTTTGTTCTTTTAATGTTTACTTTATTTCTAACTTGTATAATTTAGACAGGATATATTTTTATGGAGAGCAAAATATTATAAGTTGTTTAAGGTTTGAGTTGATTTATTCAGGAATAATATTCCTGTCTGTTTTTACCATTCCTACCAAAGATATTTCTGTCGACTAAATAAAAATTCCTTCTATTTAAAATTTAAATAGAACTTGAACAAATACGATAGTTCATAATATCCACGCAGACTTGCACGTAAGAGCGGTGTCATCCGTTTTAACAAACAGCGTATTGCACTGATCTGAAATAGCTGTGTGTGTATATATGTAGATATGTATGTATATGTATATATATGTTTATATATGTGTGTGTGTATGTATATATATATATATATATGTATTTGTGTGTATATATGTGTGTGTGTGTATGTATGTGTGTATGTATATGTATGTGTATATGTATATATATATATATATATATGACAACAACACTCATCACTCACAACAGTGACAAAACAATAACATTGACAATCATGTTACGTTATTTTCAAAATGTTTCCTTTTCTTTTTCATTGCTTCTTTAACACACTACTTCTCCGCTGCGAAGCGCGGGTATTTTGCTAGTTGTTAATATACAGTATTCACCCATTCACGTTTTTATCCAATTTTTTAAATTAGAATCACTTTACTTTTGTGGGTCATTGTAGCAGTATTGTGGTTACCGCTGTGGATTCATAGGGTAATTTCCGACCTCCTTACCCTAGTGAGGTCAAATGCACCTCATTCCAAACCCAGTAATCATGGGCATTGCCTGGTTTCCTCTTACATCTAAAAGATATATATGTTATTTTAACTGGTGACACTAACAAAGCCCAGTGCGTGCAATCAATGGACATTTGTATTTTAAAATCCTTTATGTAATTTCATTGCCTTGCCACTTTAGAAGTATTTACAAAGAAGAATAAATGGTTGTTACCACCATTGTCAGAAGTCTAAAACAAAACATTCAAGAATTTCTTGAAGTTAAGAATGCTGTTCTTTCGAAAACTTCAAAAGAGGAGTGGTTGGCTTTATTTGTAAAACCACAATACATACGGTTATCCCTGATGATATGACACAAATGTAAACATCTCAACTGTCTAGTTGCACAACACCCAGCCCATCATTTGGTGACACCTGGTAAGTCTATCAGGACAATGACTGACAGGTTCCATGATAAGCCATGAAGGCCGTGAGATAATTTAGTTTAGCATCTTTACCTTACAGTCTTTTCTCACATGTGTTTTATTTACTATATAATGTGGAAGGGATGATCAATTGATGACTATGTCACTAAGTATTTTAATGTGTTAGATATCTGGGAGTTGTTGGGGAATAATGTCTACTGTTGTCTTTATATATTATAAGTATTGGTTATACAGGCTTCACCAAATCACATTTCATGTACAGTAACTGGTGGCATTATGTCAATGAAGTATACTGAAACAAACTGCATAAAGAGTAAAAGTAAAAAATAAAGTGTTTTATTTTTAATTACTCCTTTTCTAAACCAGCTTAATTCAATCGTAAGGTTACAGGGGCTAGGAATAGGCAAGATTAGTAAAAAGCTGCAAACAACCTTGGATTTGACACCAAAACAAAGAAAAGTGCTAAAAATAAAATGGAAACTTATGAGTTCATTGGTCAATTTATCCATCCATTAACTAGACTCAGTTCATCCAGTTTCATGACAGTCATGCAAACCAGTGAGACACTATGCCACTCTAACTTTACAGTATGTAAAACTTTAACAACAAAAATGTCAAGACTGCAACATGAGAAGAAAAAAAGTTAAATAATAGGAAACTAATGAAATAGCGGAGTTGGTCAAGGTGTTCTGTCACAGCATTCCCTGCTTGTTCGTGTTTTTGCAGACACAGAGAATTCTAAAACTGCCTTGCACAGAATCATTAACAGTTTCCGAATCACAAAAAAGGAGCAGAATATGAGGTGTATAGAGATAATTAATTGGTTTTAATGACATTTAAATAAGGTGTGGTTTACAAACTACCAGATTTAAATTAAGCCAAACTATCACATGGCTTGTCCTTAAACACTCCTCGTCACCAGTGCATGTCACACTAACTGTTTTGGGGCTAGGGTCATATCAAATTATCAGGTATTTTAAAAGGGTTAAATTTTGTTGCCTTAATTCTTAATTTAATATCAAGACAAACTTCAAGAGTCTTTCTCTGTTCATTTAAAAGCCACACCTTATCAGTTATTTGTTCCTTATTCAATGCGCACCTTTCACAGCTAAGCATTGATTCTTAATTTGTTTTCCCAATTGTCTAGGTAAGGGTACATTTGCTCTTTTGGAAATATTTAAGTCAAAGTTTCTTATACAGCTAAAATGTTTCATAAAAATTGCGTTGAAAAGTTATGGAATAAGTTTTAGTGATGTTACCTTAGAGAGACTTGGGTTCCAGTCTGTACACAGAGTTTTTATGTTCTTCACATTTCTACTTGCAAGCAAGATTATCTCCAGATTTTACAGGTGCTGGTGTGAACTAGTGAGGATTTGTGCCTTCAAATAGATTTGGATTTCCTCTCCAGGACCAACTCCTGTTTTGCCTCCAAAGCTGCCAGCCTAGGCGCTGGCTTCTTACAACCATAAGATGGAAAGAAAGAGTCTATAAAAAAGACACATGATTTAAGTATCAAAACTGTGAACCAGGCAGTAGACAGTAAATGTCTGAAAAACTGAACAGTTTGATAGTTTTTACTATAAAAAGAAAACATAAAAGATTGTTCAGTAAAAAGCTCCCACCGTGTTTGCATCAGAGTTTCCTAGTAACTCCATGTTCAAATTCGTCATGAAGGCTAATGATTTATCAGATTTATCCTCACTAGTACAATATCTGTTCACGATACAACCATACTGCCTGTATAAACCCTTTTGCCTATATATTATTTAACAGGTTGAAGCATCTGCCAAAAATTACAAGATGTTAAAAAAAAATAATAATCTGAAATCCACTCAATCCAATTCAGGGTCAAAGAATAGACCCAGACACAAGGGCTTGATTTCTGCACTCATTTGTTGTCTGTGTGGAGTTGGCACACTATATGTGTATCTATGTGGTTTATCCAAAGATGTGTATAAAAGGTTGAATAATGGACCCCATGCAGGTGTGTAAATAATTGAGCCCTGTAATGGACTGCCTTCCTTACCAGGGTGGGTTCCGGAGTTGCATCCAATACCGTCGGGATAGTAGTGATGAGCAAATCCTGCAGAGTACAATTCGCAGGGAGTCCAGCGACATCACGAAAATGTTCACATACTTCCTGAAGTTCTGTGAAAACCATTAAAGTCAATAGGGAAGGAGGAGCGGAGTTTTGAGTGGCTTCTAACAGTGCATTGGTGTTTTACATGTCCCTGAGGGCTAGGGAAGCATTCGGCCATTATGTTGGACTGATTATTGAGGCCAAAAATGTAATCTGAGCTACGAGGCAGCAGACGAACACAGCATATTCTCTATGAAAAACTGGGGGTTGATTTGTTTTTGATCCTATTTTTGTAAAAATTGATCTATTTGTATGGAAAGTTGTGTGATTTCAATAAAATCAAAAAAAAAAAAAAACACTGGTGAATTTTACCAATCAACACTACCAGCAACCCAAAAATAGAAAAAAAAATGCAGTTTACAAAGTTTCCACTGGAAAGAAAACAAATTTAATGCTCATGCAGTTTAAAAATAAGAAGGCAGAACAACTTCACACCATGAAATTTTAGACAATAAAAGTCACATCAGAGGTGGTATAGCTGTCAGTCTTGCATTCAGCAGAGCGAAGAAGAGAAGCACCAACCCCAAATTCAGCACCATCACCAGAGCCCTTAAACTGCCTCCTATGCAAACATGTATGAACTTGTATAAGAGATATTCGTCATGGAATTGACACATTATCTGCAATGTCCATATGGGTTTTCTCCTGCTACCCTAGTTTTCCTAGGCTAATTTGGGCCCCCATCATTTGCCCCATTTGCAAAAAGACTCCCAGTCCATGACTGGTTCCTTTCTGGTTCACAGTATTGTTGATAGGCGCAAAAAAAGCCCAGGTTTTTTGCAGCCAATTTGTTGGGTTCACAGAGGACCTGGTTCACTGGTTTTTTTTTTTTTTGAAAATTCACCAGGCAGATTACTTTAAATAAACTTATTTTTCTCCCCAGCTCTCCATGATGCTTTGGGAAGCCAGCTCAACCACACAGGGCTGTAGCAGCCAATGCTGGATCTGCCAATTTCGTTCTGGCCATAACAGCAAGATGGTGGAAGCTTACCCATACCCCTGCTACCTGTCACTTAACCAGTCGTATGCTCACAATATGCATAACACATACATTTTTGCTGAAATATTGTTAAAAAGAAAGCCACCACATCATGTGTTTCCAATTTATCATGTGTACTGATTTATCTAAAAGTATCTATTTAATAATACTCTATCCACAAAAGCATGTGTTATGCACATTTTTAGAATATGATAAGGTAACTGGAATGTGGATTATGCAACAAAAACTATGTGAGATTTTCTTTTTTCTTATGAAAGTGTTTCACATTTTTTGACATTGAACATCACTGGTCATAAATGGCTACTATACGTTCAACTTTTTCTCTCGATTCTTCTAAGAAAAAAAAGTTTCAGCTATCACTACAAACTACTATTGGGTAATTAAAAAATTGGGCTCTGGGCATTTAAATGTACTTTTATGTAAGGGACACACAGTGGCACAGTGGTTAGCACTGCTGTCTCACAGTTTAGGTCACATTTTGGCTACAATAATTGGCCTAGCATACTGTAGTAGGTAGATGCTTCCCTAGCCCTGATAGATATTTAAAAGTCCACTGTACCATTATAATCTAATCAAAACTAGTCCAGTATCTCCTTCCTAACTGACTTCAATTAACTTTGATGGATTTGGTGAAACTTTCCAAAATTTCACCAAACTGGAGGCAAAAAGAATTCCAGAGGTTTTGCTCATTACTAATTCTCGGCTGTAGGAGAGACCGGCTACAGCTCCATAAAAGCCTCTACTCAGATTATTCAAGTTCACTAAAAGGCTGGAAGAGTAACATAACAACAGACCTTGAGGTGGCTACAACTGGTATTTGAACCCCAGCCCTGTTTATTGTCTATGTGGACTGTTAACAATTTCTGGTGCCTATGTAGGATTTCTTTGTGTTGTCTGCCATCATCTCTCTGTTCCTAGGACATACCTACTAGGCCAATTGCCGGTTTTCAATTTATTGAATGATATCAGTCTCTGACGGTCTGTGTTCTATTCCAGGTTGGATCATACCTTTGCAAGGCTCAATCACCCCAAGACAGAGAAATGGAAAAAGCAGGTTCAGGAAAGAGACAGATAAACAAGACGACACATGCTTCAAGCAAATGAAAAAGATGGCAAGTAAAATTACTGTACTTTCAAACAGATGTTTTAAAAATAACTAGCAATCATAGTTTTCTATATTTGGATCAACTGAACAAAAACACATTTTGGAACCTTTTGTGGAATCTAGGGACAAATAAAAAAAATGGGTAGTACATAGTTTAAACCCATTATTTTGATGGTAAACTGGAAGACCTCTAAAAGCTATCCTTTTCATTCCAGGACATGCCAAAATAACAACATACATAAAGATTATACCAGAGACAGTTGAAAAGCTTACTGATAACAGATTGGAAAGTGCTAATTCATGTAATTATAAAAGCTGTGGTGCTTACAGTTAACAACAGAGGTTAAGTAATTGTGACACATTTGTATTCTCCAAAATATGCATTTACTCAGTGGTAAACAATAGATCTGCTTCTTCTAGATGCATCTATCTATGTGATGAAAATCAGCATGGCACAAGACAAATGATTTCCAATAACCATTATGCTCATAATTACCACTAAAGGGCAGGGTGTGTATTACACTAGCCGTACAACGAATGCAACTGGATAGGAGCAGATCATGGCAACTTCAGTATGTTTATAGTGCAACAAGACAAGCTTGAAGGTCCCATCTATCTATGTAAGACAGTATGTCGTGCCAAATCTGCTGGTCTTCATGAGTCTGGCTAGTAACTCTGGATTATTAGGGCATGCATTGGCATTATAGGTATGAAAATTAAGACAATTTCAAACCCATCAAGAAATCTCTTTACAGAAAGACTGGCAAACTGTATAATGGATTATCATATTAGCTGCACTCACTGCACAAGTCATCAGGATCACAATACTAATACTTGGTAGGGCTTCCTTTTAGTCTCGAAGCAGCCTCGGTTCTTCATAGCATGGATTCCATAAGATGACAGAAACATTCCTTTGAGATTCTTTTCCATGTTTACAAACATGATTGTATCACTCAGGTTCTGTCAGCTGCACATTCATGTTATGAGTCTCCTGATCGAACACACCCCAAAGGTTGTTCTACTGGATTCAAATCCCATGACTGGGAAGGCCAATGAGGAAAATTGAACTCATTGTCATGTTCATGAAACCAGTTGGAGAGCACTTTTGCTTTGTGACATGGTACCTTATCACACTGGAAGTAGCCAATTGAAGATAGGTAAATTGCATCCATGAAAGTATGTACATCGTCAGCAACAATACTGAAATAGGCCATGCCATTAAAGCAATGATTGATTGATATCACGGGGCCCAAAGTGTGCTGAGATAACATTCTCCACAGCATTACAACACCACCAGTGTGGACTGTTGACATATGGCAGGTTGGGTACATGTAATCATGCTGGTGGTGCCATATTCTCATGCTACCAACTATGTGCCTCAGCAAAAACTGAGATTCATTAGACCAGGTATATTTTTTCCACTCTAAAATTGTCCATTCTTGGTGAGCCTGTGCCAACTGCAGCTTCAGACTTCTGCTCTTGGCTGACAGGAGCGGATCACAACATGGTTTTCTTTTGTTGTAGCCCATCTGCTTTAAGATTCAGTTTTAAGTATCTCAGATTGTATATTTGCTCACCACAGTTGTACAGAGTTGTTACCCAAGTTATTGTAGCCTTGGTCAGCTCAAACCAGTCTGGACATTCTCTTTTGACCTCTTTCCTCAACAATGGTTTCCATCTACAAACCGCCACTCCCTGGCTGTTTTTTGTTTTTTTGCACCATACTGAGTAAACGCTAGAGGCAGTTGTGCAAGAAAATCCCAGGAGATCAGCAGTTGCAGAAAGACTCCCCTTCTCTGGAACCAACAAACTTGCAATGGTCAAAATAATGGAGATCACATTTTTGACCCATTCTGGTGTTTGATGTGAAAATTTACTGAAACTCCCAACCTGTATCTGCATTTCATCAGGATTGGCTGATTAGATAATTCCAGTGAATTCTCAAGCATATAAAATTAGATTGAACACCCTACCTTTTATCATTGCAGAACAGTTTAAATACCTAGGGGTTAACATTACAAGTAAACACAAAGGTCTTTATCAACAAAATTTTGCCTTCTGTATGGAAAAAATTAGGCATGACTTACATAGATGGTCAACCCTTCATCTCACTCTAGCTGGAAGAATTAACGTTGTTAAGATGAATATTCTTCCTAAGCTTCTTTTTTTATTTCAAAACATTCCAATATACATTAATTAACCATTTTAAGCAATTAAATTCAACAATAACTTCATTTATTTGGAACTCAAAACATCTATGTATCCAAAGAGCGACCCTATAAAGACCTAAGGCAGAAGGTGGCATGGACTACCTAACTTTCAGTTTTATTACTGGCCAGCAAACATACAAGCTATAAAAACCTGGACACAAATGGATAAACATACACAGGCCTGGTCCGCTTTAGAAGTAAAATCCTGCAGTACTTCTTTATATTCCCTGCTCTGTGCTCCAACAAATGTTAGTTATCGCCAATATACTAATAACCCAATTGTGCTTCACTCACTCAGAATATGGAACCAATGTAAAAGGCATTTTAAGATGGAAAATCTTTTATCTGTGGCACCTCTGCAAGAGAACCACCTCTTTCAACCCTCACAAACATATGTACTTTTTAATATCTGGAAAAGATTTGGGATTAAATTGCTTAGAGATCTTTATATAGACAACATCTTTGCATCCTATGAACAATTACAATCCAAATTTAACTTTCCAGCTACACAGTTCTTTTACTATCTTCAAATTAGGTACTTTGTTAAACAGAATCTGACCGATTTTCCTCATCTTGCACCCTCCTCCATGCTGGAAAAAATATTGCTCAATTTCGAGGACTTAGACACCATCTATGCAATATATAAAATGATTTTACTGTCCCTCCCTTCCAAAGATCCAAGAGGACACTGGGAAAAAGATCTCTTAATCAATATATCAGAAAAGGTGTGGAAGGTAGCAATGCAGAGAATTCACTCGAGCTCCATATGCGCAAAGCATGCAATTATTCAACTCAAAATTATATATCGAGCACATCTGTCTCACCTAAAACTTCTAAAATGTTCCCATGTCAAGATCCCACCTGCGAACGCTGCAATCAAGTCCCAGCTTCACTCGGTCACATGTTTTGGGCCTACACCAAATTAATATCATTCTGGACCAAAATTTTTAAGTGCCTTTCAGATAGCCTTGGTCTCACAATCCCTCCTAACCTATTAACAGCTGTGTTGGGGGTTCTTCCAGATGGGCTTAAAGTGGAGAAAGACAAACAAACTGTGATTGCATTCACTACACTATTGGCACGCAGACTTATTTTGCTAAACTGGGAGAATCCTAACTCTCCTCTTTTAAGTCAGTGGGAAAGCGATGTTTTACATAATTTGAAATTGGAAAAAATCAAATTCTCAGTTAGAGGACTGGTACAGAATTTTTTCAAAACCTGGCAGGATCTAATCAATAATATTTTAGAATAACCTCTTGAAGCACCGAGGAAGCAATTCTTTCCACATTTCTTTTTCTTCTCCATTCATCTCTATTGCCCTTTTAAACTAATCAATTTAGGTATGTTTACAAGCTTTAAGTTTTACTCCGTTGGCCGTGCTCTCTTTGTTAGGTGTAGGGGTTAATTTGTTTTTATCCTATTTTTTTTTTGTAAAAATTGACCTATTTGTATGGAATGATTACAATAAAATTAATACAATTTAAAAAAAAAAAAGATAATTGCATGGATAATGAGGTGTACAGGTGTTCCTAATAATTTACTCAGTGAGTGTAAATCAGTGCTTTCAGAGAGGTGGCAGCTTTTGCTGGTCTTTAGGAAATACCTCAGGCTACTGGACAATGATTTAAATCACTGACTGTATATGTACTGGTGCTTAGCTGGATTGGCCTGGACTGCTTTGGTCTTCATAAAGGGCGACTGGATTTGCAAATTAAAATGGCTAATAACCACTTACATCACCAAGCACAGGGATGCTTTTACAACCACCACGTAGTGATGCACTGCTGGACTGCTAGAATACTTGCTTTTATTTTACAATAAAAAAATTTTTCTACCTATTTGTTGCAAAAATTACCCACTAACACCGTCTCTCTGTGTTGGTGTAAATTTTCTTCAGATACTCTGGTTTCCCAACCATCCATCCATTAAACAACCCGCTATATCCTAACTATAGGGCCACAGGGGTCTGCCAGAGCCAATCCCAGCAAACACAAGGCGCAAGGCAGGAAACAAACTCCAGACAGGGCGCCAGTCCACCACAGGGCACACACACACACACACACACTACGGACAATTTAGGATCCCCAACCTACATCCCAAAAACATTGAACAGTGTCTCCAAATTGGGGTAAAGTAAATGGGGATGTGTTTGTGAAAGAGTGTGGGCTTCCCTTAACTCCTTTCTTATCCATTGTACATTCTTCTCCTGCACCCAACACTGCTGGGGTAAACCTCAATTTCCTATGACCTTATAGTAGGGGGGAAAAAAAGACTGAAAAAATAATGGACATTTTAGTGCATTGAAAAAAATGAGGTCAGTCATAAAAAAGCGTGAAACAGCATTTATCACTTAAAGTTAAAAGGATGCAGAAACAGGAACTTAGCATTTCCGCAGATGGTTATACACGGATACACTTTTTACTTTTTTCTTTGTTCTATTACTGCTGACAAACACACTCTAAGGAGAATAATATGACATACACATAATAACTACCCTAGAAATTACTTTGGTGAAGCAAGGAAATTAGGCAAATAGTCACATGATAGATAGATAGATAGATAGATAGATAGATAGATAGATAGATAGATAGATAGATAGATAGATAGATACTTTATTAATCCCCAAGGGGGAATTCACATACTCCAGCAGCAGCATGCTGATTAAAAAAAAAAACAATATTAAAGAGTGATAAGAATGCAGGTATAACAGACAACAACTTTGTATAATGTTAACGTTTACAACACCACGTGAAACCCGAAGGGTGAAACTGAAGAGTCGCATCTCCTCAGTTTGTCCGTGGAGCAGGACAGTGACAGCAGTCTGTGGCTGAAGCTGCTTCTCTGTCTGGAGATGATACTGTTCAGTGGATGCATTGGATACTTCATGATTGACAGGAGCCTGCTCAGAAACGGGACAGCAGAAATGTTAATGCAAGGCAGGGTAAATTAAGGGCAAAATGCAACACTTCACTAAACACTGTAACTTGAGTCATCTGTGAGCACCCAAGGGATCCAAATGATCTATGAAAGAAAGACAGGAAAAACTGAGGAACATGGTGTGCTAGCAGTCTCAAAGGAGTTTTACCAAAATAAAGACAATCTGTGGTGCTACACTGCCCAACTTCTCTGTTCAACCTCTAAAAAGGGATTGAGGGTTTTTTGGGATCTCTGCCTGTTTCTTAAAGGAATACTCCACCCAATAATATATATTTTTATATATTTCTTACCACATGTACTTTATAATGATAGCCAAGAAAAAAAGGTTATGTCATGTTTTCATGCAGAATGGAGAAAAAACAAGTTTGTAATAAAATTCAAGCTAGTGGTGACCAATGATGTGCAATAACAAATGTGAAAAACATCCGTGGAAAAAAGAAAAGATCCACCTCTCTCCCTAACTCATTGGTCAAGTGTCATGTCTTCATTTCTACAAGTGACTACCATGAAGGTTTAGGTTTCCAGTTTATGATGCACTCTGATCATTCCAGAAGTCAAACCATATATTTTAGCAAAAAAGCATGCATTTTGCAAGCGTGGATTTTGCAACACAACTAACATTTCCCCCCGAAATGGACATTTTTCACATCATTTGCCATCGTACAGCATTAATCATTTTTGGCTTCAATTGCATTATAAACAAATTTCTCTTAATTATGCATGGTTTAATGCTTTGCTTTACCTGTGTTTGTGTGACATTTCTCCCACATCCCCGAAACATGCAGCTTAGGTCAACTGGAGAATTTAACTGACCGTGTAAGAGTGAGTGTGGTTGCGTATGACAGTGTACTCTAAAATGGCCCAGTAGTCCATTCAGGATCAGCCACAACTCTCCAATGGCAAGTCACTGTGCCAGCTATTATGAATAAGCAGACACACCCCCCAAAATATATAGTAAGCTATTACAATTTTTGAAGACAATTTATCTTCCAAATAAATAAAACAAATCTTCCTTAGGCTAAAGGCACAGAGTACATCTGAAGTAAAGCAAATATTAGTAGTTAGCTGTCAAAGTTCACACTATCATGCAAAAAATGTCAGCACAGTGTTATTCAAGCTGACTGTGTTACCTCAGTGTCAGAGAAGATCTTTCAGTCAAAACAACATCCCAAATAAAATGTTAGGCCATTGACCATGTCAATTAAAATGTCATCAGTCGCATGTCCCGGCTCTCCAGGTGAAAAATTCAAGGTAGCAGAAAGTCAGATGTAACTCTATCCTAGCACCAACACTTACTGCAGGACTTTCAGGGTAGAGCTTTGATTATTTAATTTATGCAACAAAAACGTGTACTCTTCACCAGAAACAGGTTAAAATAACTTGCAATCAGCACATGGGGCACTCATGGATATTCTGTGTATCCAGAGAGGAACAGATAACTAAACCCACGAGAAATAAAAAATACAGTATACATTTGACTGGAGGCTCATAGTTAACAGTGCACCAAATAAGGCCGGATGGAAATATTTATTGCTGGGATTGTGCCGTTTCCATCATCTGTTCCTTAACTGCCTTTGTACTTTGTGTCAAAAGATTTGAATTATGACATGATATCATCATTGGCTTTCAGGGAGAATCTCTGCACCAGAAACAGAAAAAATGAGAACCATGTGTGAAAACCTCCATGCACACTTTGTTTGTCTATTTGATTTATTCTTTTGATCTTCAAAAAAGGAAACACATTCCAATATTCAAACAACCTTACGTAACCTAAAGTCTCTTTTAAAAGTGCTTTTTTTTGTTTGAAAACAAAATTTTAGCATGCACTGCTACTGGTAAACCTTAAATTAGAATACATTTAATTCTGGAAAAATCTGCTGGAAAAAACAGTAAAAGATGCCTTGGTTTTCTGCCACCGCTAAACCACTAGGAACAATTTATACACTTTTCTACCACAAAAACAGCAAGATGACTATATATTATATAATCCACTTCAGTTTCTGATGAACTTGAGCTAAATGAAAAAAGTATAATAGATAGTTACAACAAAGCAAGCAGGTAATTTAATAACCTGATTTTAACCATTATGGAATGTACCTGAACAAAAGTTTTAATATGAATAAAAATGATCTACAGTATATTCCCCAAAGAGTCCCACAGTAGTATAATACTGTTGTCTTTCAGTTCCAGGGACCAGAGTTCGAGTCTCAAGCTGAAAACTGCCTGTGCAGCATCTGTGGGTTTATTCTATGTCTGCCTAAAGAATATTGGGTTCGGGAGTCTGCTTTGTGATAGACTGGCATCACAGCCATTGTTGCTGGATTAAGATTCCCTTCTAGCCTAAAACTAAATTAAGGGCATTTAATCAGAATGTTGATTGACTGATATTTAAACTGAATGGCAGATTTAAAAGCCTGATTTCACCATGTTCATTTCAAAAAATGACTCCCATGAGGCTTAAGTATCTCATTTATGATATGCGCTGATCATTCTAGAAGTATATATTTACAGTTTTTCTTAGTTGCTTTGGTGCATTTCTCACAACAGAATTGCAGTTCTCAAAACTGCTCGTTCAATTTCCACAACCTTTAGTCAGTTGTGCACATCATAACAGCAATTTCTGGGTGTTTTCGTCATTTTGCAATTGCTTTAGTTCACTCAGACATATGCTTATGTGCAATTCTCTGATATCATACATCAGCGGTTGCTTATGTCATGATGATCAAAATGCATTGTGTAGCCCTCTTTTGTCTTACACTCCAGACAAACTTGTCATTTTTTCATTGTGTAAGTCATTGAAGTCAAAAGTGTTCAACAAGATATCATTGGCTGTCAAGTGTATTTTATAGGTTTCGACAAAACTTTTTTTTGGTTTGTATTCACAATACTAATGATTCCTGCACCACCTTACAGTAAATTGCTCTCTGGTGACACATTATTCGGGGCAGGTGTGAGATCTTAGATCAATCAAGCAACTGATCACTGAGCAGTCCCCTAAAATTGCTCGTGAACCTGCAGCTGGCAACCATATAAAGACAAGGCACAATGCAGCGTGGAAGCACATCAAGCAAGGACAACCTTAAAATGGAAGAACAGCAAGAAAATGAACAGGGCCAACACCCCAGACCAAGAAGAGTAGGGGTGTGTGGTGTAAGGAGACAAAACAGAAGAGGTAAAAGAGGCTCAGCACATAGGTCAGTTTCTGATGAAATAAAGGCCACAATTGTGGACCATGTTATAAATCATGGCCTTTCAATGGCTGAAGCAGGTCAAAGGGTGCAGCCAAATTTGGGGAGAACAACCGTATCCTCGCATTTCGCAGAGAGAACAGGTGTGTAATCAACGATTTTACTCTGTATTTGTGTGTATTACTTTATAATGTTACAGTATGTCATATATTTACAATGGTCCACACTAGACAATATGTATGTTACTGTTGTCCATTCAGTGTTGTATTTTTACTGTGACACATAGGACTTCAAGACTTCATGGAAGAGGTGGCAGGGGGCCTATTTGCACTCCTCGACAGGAAGAGGCTATTTGTGTTATGGCCATAGCAAATAATGCCATAAGACTCAAAGAAATACAAACTGCCATTATTGCTGACAATGATGTGTTTGAGAATGTCCAGTCTGTCAGCATCTCAACTATTGGGAGAGTGCTGAGGAGAAACCAAATGATTATGAAGCAGTTATACTATATACCATTTGAAAAGAACAGTGAAGAAGTGAAGGAATGTCGGTACCAGTATGTGCAGGTAAGATGTGCAGTAAAACTGTAACTGTAATCTACTGTACAGCAAATAGCCCAACATTGTATATCGACATGCAGTACAGTTGATTTCACCTTGACACATTTGCTACCGCTGTGAAAGCAACATGAATGTTAGATTTGACTCTATTGTCTCCAGAATGAAAATGCATTTTACATCAAACTTACTGTAGTATCTTGTTTGATACAGCGTATAATGGACCTGAAATCAAGTGAACCACCACATATTTTCATATACATGGATGAGGCTGGCTTCAACTTGGCCAAAGGAAGAAGACGTGGGCGTAATCTGATTGGACAGAGAGCTACTGTTGACGTGCCAGGCCAGCGGGGTGGAAACATCACTAAGTGTGCGGCTATTTCGGACAATGGGGTCCACACTCATATTCCTCTTGTGGGGCCATACAACACCCAACATCTACTGACCTTCTTGAACACCCTCTATTGGGATCTCATTCCTGAAGAGGAGATTGGTCAAGAAAATGTACCACAGTATGTGATCATTTGTGATAATGTGAGTTTCCATCACTCCAACCTAATCAGACAATGGTTTGCCAACCACCCCAGGATGCTGATGGAATTCCTACCTCCATATTCCCCATTCCTCAACCCAATTGAGGAGTTCTTCTCAGCTTGGAGGTGGAAGGTATATGAGCGTAGCCCACATACACAAATGACACTGCTTGCTACCATGGAAGCTGCGTGTGGGGATATAACGGCAGACGCCTGCAGAGGCTGGATAAGACATTCTAGGAGGTTCTTTCCACGCTGCATTGCAAAGGAAGATATCCGTTGTGATGTGGATGAGAACATGTGGCCCAATATAGAGGATCAGCAGCAATTGTAGAAAGCATTTAGAGTTTCAGTATGTATATAATTGTTTTCGATGAAATTTTTTTTCCCATCATTTCATATATTATGCATAAAGTATTGAAATGCATTTTTTTGCTAGACTCCAAGTGCAGTGCATGGTATGTCACCATATACCTGTGCAATCAATAAAATATTCTTCTTGAATCAATCTCCCGCAATCAGTGTTTTGTATTTTTATGTTTCCTGCCCTTTTCATTCAGATGTTTTGTGCATCAGAAAATGTTTAGATTGTGCCAATTTTATATTGATAACATGACTTTACATTTTGGCTGTCATGTCTGTGGACGAAGATTCATGGACTTGGCATTTTGATGGCACTGACATATTCAGCGATGTAAATACTTGCTTTTGAGGCATGGATTAATGATTTTGAAGAGGTTACCTGCTTTTGCTGGTCAATAATGGTGTTTTGAGAAATGCACTCGCTGTTATACAAATGTTAAGTCTGTGAGAAATGCACCAAAGCAACTGAGAAAAACTGTAACAATAGTTTAGCACAAAGCATGCATTTTGCAAATACGACTGGATAGCTGACATGTGGATTATATAACATGAGTAATGAGAAAATGTTTTTTTCCTTTTGCCCCAGATTCTTTTCACATCATTTGCCATTGTACAGCATTGATCACTATTGCCCTGTGTCATAAATGCTTCTCTCCATTCTGCATGGAGTCATGAGTTTAAATATTTTTCTTAAGTCATCTCTACAAACTACATGCACTAAATAACAGAGAAAAGAGTATTTCTGGGTGGAGTATTGCTTAAATTGGCAACTTTAGAGATGACCAGTATAAAGAAGTATGTAATGTATGTTTGTCCACAAGTGTACCAGTGAATTAATTGGCGATTGGTCTTGACCAATTAATAATACATCAGTCTTTGGTTTATATTTTACACCAAATGCTATGTAAAGATACTTCAACTCCCCATTTACTCTTAATTATTTGACATGTTCATTAATCAATTGTTCAATTTAATCCACTTACTCATCCATTTTCTAACCAGCTAACCACATCACGGTCTGGAGATGTATATTTTACAGATGGTACACACTCCTTTATATTATTTTGTTTTAACTTAGATTCTAAAGCTAGAAAAGAAACACCCACAAACACTCTCAAAGAGGAAAAAACACGGGAATAATGTACAGAAAATAGCACCTAGGTTGGGTTTTAATGTATTCCTGAAATAAACAGCCATGAAGGCAGCACATCAGCATTGCCAAACAGCCTCTCGTACATCACAAGCATTGGCAAGTTTTGTTTGTTGTGGAGGCTTTGCCTTTCCAGTTCTGAGTGCCTTGGCTCAGTTCAAAAGGTCCAAAGGCTGCACACCTTGAGGATTTCTTTAAAAAAGAAAAAGAGGAAAAAAACCCACCATGACTCAGAAAGAGAAACAACCTTGAGCAGAAACAACCTTGAGCGAAAAAGCAAGCAGCTGCAAGATCTTATTATCTCAATCAACTGTAATATACAGAAATTAGTTGAATAAACTAAACAATTCCATGTACAACTCCTCCTCCTCTTTCATTTTTCTCTCTCTGTAATCAAGAGTATTCCAACAATTTCATTATATGAAACACTTGTGCTTGGCATTTAGTGCTAACCTTGTGTTCTAGATGTCACTCTCCAGGTGTTTACATATCAATAGGGTCTTGTTTTACAGTTCAAATATTATTTTCTCATATTCCATGCTTAAAATACTTCTACTGAGTATAAATCAGAGGTAAATCTGTAAATACAGCCAAAATGCATTCATACAAAGTTCTGCATATCTTAAAGTAAATGAGACAGATTGAAAACTTCCAAAAAACAAAACTGGTGTATTGATGAATCCAACAAAAAACATTTTCTATGAGTGCTTCAAAGGACGGATGGGTCGACACGATAAATCCATCATTTAATTTAAGACAGGCCTTTTGGTGATGTACTAATCACTGACTATTTCTGCTGGATCCTACAGGAAACCATGGGGCTTATCCCATCACCACTAGGCACACAGCAGAAAACAACCTGGAACAAAGTGGCAGAGCATTGCACAGTGCACTGAAACACGCAGCCATGCAGACCTTTACTAAGCACTTTTAAAATGGCCACTCTTCCTCCACGACCTACAGGAAATCCTCCAGATATGGAAATAATGCGAAGTCCACACAAACAGTGCTTGGGCAAGGATTCAAACCACTGTGGCACCCACTGATATTCCAGGAACATTTTGTCATCAACATAACAATACTAAATTGCATTTATCCAGCATTACCTTGCTGGCATTGTGAATTCATTAAGCACAGCAAGTCAGAGTGTTAACAGGTGACCACACGAGAACTCACACATCACTTCAAACTGTCTGCTGCATAATGAAGCCTCTCAACATGAAGAAGTTAACCTCCCATTAATGATGCTTAATAAAATATTTTCGTTTGGACTGGTAAGGATACTTGTCACACACAATCAATTATTGAATGAGTGCAGAACATTAAAGGCAGTAGTTCTCAAGTTGGTTTACGCATAAAGTAAAACGTCAAACTTGTACTTTTTGTTTTCATTTGTAAGGCCAATAATCAGCAAGAGTTTTGTGCAAGTATTAAACAAGAATTTTGACATTCAGACTTATTTTTTTTTATAATTCCAGTACTAAACACTAAATAAATAACAGCATACCAAAACAGTAGGGATACAGAACAAATTCCAAACATTAATTGTATTTATGTAAAATTACAGCATTGCTTTCAGGAAAATATGCTTGAAGGAGCTGTGCATCTAAAATATTTCTCAACTTGCCAAGTTTCCTGCTGCAATTTCCTGTTGCTTGTGCATCCAAGCAGCATCTATTTGTTCAGCCTGAACTTCCTCACAGCTGCTTTCTCTCAGCTCTTTATATTTCTTAAAGTACCGCTTTAGTGTTAAACCTCTCATTAACACGTACAAAAAATTCAGTGTTGTTGCTAAAGCTGTATTAGAGCACAAATATCCCATTTAGTGTGTCCGGAATGGTTAGATGTTATCAGGTCAAAAAACAGTTCTCTATAACAGGCTGGCAGAAGAGATGGCAAAAAACGGAAACAACTGCCATATCAATGGTTGCCTAAGTATGTACTTCAAGATCTATAACAATATGATAAGCTAACCCTTACATTTAGGCTTTAAAATAGATTTCTAGTACATTCTGTTAAGTAGAGGTTTAAAGGGTTAAGGTTTATTTTCAAAATGCCATATAAAGCAACTGAAATGAAGCCTCATAAATATTTCACATTCAAAGTTTGCTTGCCATCTGGCATGAATTCTGTAATCTAGGGTTTATGACAACATCTTATTTTATTTTTTTAAACCAAATAAAGATCACTTTCTTAATTTCTATCAGCACAACAGGATTACATTGGGTTTTGTTTTTTTTACTTTTGACAAATACATACTTATGTCCTTATAGTTGCAAGGAACGAGAGTCCCACTCAGCAGGGCTAAGTTCAAGGCAGGAAATGACCCTGTAAAGGCCACTGCAGGGCAAACTCACATACACACACTGTGCAAAGTCAGAAAATTAATTTTCCATTCTTTTCTTTCCATCTATACTATCCCAGCATACATAATCATACAGTAGACATAAATGTATTATCCTGCAGACTTTTTAATTCTTATAAGCAACCAAATCATTCATCTCTTAAGCAAATGACATTTCTTAGAAAATGTATGTAGGTTAGCATACATATATAATATTCAACAAAAATGTTTACACAAGAATAAAGAATTTGGAGTTTTTAACTACACCATTATACAACCTGTGAGGATCCTGCAAGTTCACACATGAAGTACAACTCAGGATGTTGCCAAAAGCATCAATTCCAAAGTGTCAGAAACTGGAGTTTCACTTTAGGAAGTAAGTTGTCATGTGCTGCACAGGAAAAATGGAGAGAAAGGTTTAAATTTGATTCAAACTTAAGAGGTCAGTTCTTCAAAGACAGTCACATCAAATATTTAACTGTTTAGTATTCTAAAGTTCATTTTAATCTGTAAGGAAAAAAAATACCTTGGATTTTAATGAAGATGTAGCCAGAAATGAGTCTTTCAGCAAGCAAACATTTATCAGACATAATTAAACAGAATTTCACAATTTAAAATGGTGATCATTAAAAAAATCAAATGTACAAAAACAACTTTAATTAATTAATTTGAAATTACTTTTCCTTTCAGGATTCAAGACAACAAGTACAGTCATTTTCACTGCTGTTTCAAAGAAAGGCCTAGGCTTTGGCAATACTGCACATGTTTTGAGCAGCATAAAGTAGAATCAGATGTCAGATCTCTTTAGTCCAAGCACTGTTTTTCAAATTACTGTGTAAATGTTGAACATTTGCACTTCATTTTTTAAACAACATTTTAGGAAGGGGCAAGCAAAACAAACGGTTAATAAAAATAAACTCTCCGATTTAAGCTGATGTCACAGTACGCAACTTCTAGCCATTAGGTATGTCAGACTTGTTGACTGCTGTTGCTGATCTCGTCGCTGGATGATGTAAATTTACACAACCGAAACTTGCTGCCTGATGCATGGCACATTCAGCCGCAATCTCTGCCCTTCTTGTTCTTTTTTCCCTACATTTTCTCATGGTTTGTAAAAGACACGTTCCTTATTCCTCATTGCATTATATGCATTGTGATTTCAAGTAAGTACTCAATGGCTGTCAGCTTTCATGCACACTGTGGCGAGTTGTGGACCAATTGGAGTGAGTCACATGGCAAGTCATAGGAGACTGGCTTTACACAAGTGCATCAGACAGTCTCCAGCTCACCAAAATGTTAAGAAGAGTTACAACTAAAAACCACTAGGGGAAGGATGTACAATTCAACACTGCCTTAAATACCGATTTAAAGAAGTGTTGTAACTGCAAATCCAAACTTGGTATTTTTTTTCCCCAAAAAAGGACAGACTCTTGCTTATAAATACTGTTACTCTATCCGAAAACATCTATTACATAAGAGTATACAGAATTGGCTCTATTTGCTCTTTAATAAGGATTCTCTAAAATATACATTGTCTCTACTGCTTGTAGAATAGCTGAAAAGATGTGTGTTTCTTTTTTTTTTTAGGAGAAATAAATAAAATAGGGTTTCTAATAAACCAATAAGCACCCATCTCTAAATAATATTAAATACAGAACAATTAGTATAAAGTAGTTTGTCAAGTTATTAAATTATTAACTATTTAATAACTGTGCTTGTAATGAACTACCATTTTTACTAACATAATGTATATTCCTAAACCTGAAAATTCAAATGAGACTTGCATGGCAGAAGGCAAGCCAAGAATCAGCCGCATATGGAGCACCAGCCCATCCCAGAGCACAGTCACGCTCACACCCTCACTCACACAAGGGGCAATTTTGAATTGTCCAATAACTTTTCAAGGTGCAGGAGGAAATCTGGAGTACCCAAAAGAAAAAGCAAAGCAGGCAAGGGGAGAACATATAAACTACAATTTAAAAATGGCCAGATGAAGAATTCAAAACACTGGATGCACTATCCATGAGATGGCAGCAGTAAAACTAACTGTGCCAAAGTGGCTGCATGCATTTTAAAATTTGTTCAAATTAAGTCTCAAGTAAAGGAGTTTGAGAGGTAATGAAAGAACAAAGAACTCTGATTTAAAATAACATTTTAAGAGCATTGTCAAGCCCAGTGATGTGGCAAACAGATGGGAATGTCCGTAAACAATAATTGCTAGTGCCTGTGGCCTCAAGTGCCAGAGAGCCACTGCGGCTGCAGGCTTTCACTCCAGCCTATTAATTAGAAACCACCTCTTCCTGAAGCATTTAACTGAATGACTTGTAGTCTTAAACCTCTATTATTTAGTATTTCGATGCGTCCAAGAACTTTACAAAAATTGTTACGAGACTTCTACCTAGTTGTAAAAAGATGTTTGTTCAATCTCACTTTTACTTTGGTTCCTACGCTAAAGATTTGTCTTAATTTCTTCTAAAGCTAATAAAACTGCACTGCAAATAGGACAGTAAATGCTACAATGCTTAACCTCTGTGTGTGTGCGTGTGTGTACATACTCAGAGTAGTAATAGTTTTTTAACCTTCACAGCATATAGTGAAAATTTTACTTTATGTCCAACAAATAAGCAGTATGTCTGAATGCAAAAGTAAAATGTCAAGAGTCACAGAAAACACCATCTTCAATCATCTGACAATTAAAATGGAATAAAGAAAAAAACACTGCAGTCATCCACAAAATAAGTGTGAAACATCTGGCTTGTGCACCCCTTCACTGACATACATAACTCCATCTAAAAAAATATATATTTATTTATTATATACGCACATACAGTACATATACAGTCATAGCCAAAATTATTGGCACCCCTGAAATTTTCCCAGAAAATGCACCTTTTCTCCCAGAAAATTGTTGCAATTACAAATGTTTTGGTATACACGTTTATTTCCTTTATGTACATTGGAACAACACAAAAAAAAACAGAGAAAAAAAGCCAAATCTGACATCATGTCACATAGAACTCAAAAACCAGCCTGGACAAAATTACTGGCACAGTCAACTTAATATTTGGTTGCACGCGCTTTGGACAAAATAACTGAAGTCAAGCACTTCCTAAACATCAACAAGCTTGTTACACCTCTCAACTGGAATTACCGACGACTCTTCTTTTGCAAACTGCTCAAGGTCTCTCATATTTGAAGGGCGCCTTCTCCCAACAGCAATTTTGAGATCCCTCCATAAGTGTTCAATCAGATTTAGATCCAGACTCATTGCTGGCCATTTCAGAACTCTCCAGCACTTTGTCTTCAACCATTTCTGGGTGCTTTTAAAGGTATGTTTGGGGTCATTGTCCTGCTGGAACACCCATGACCTCTGACGCAGACCCAGGTTTCTGACACTGAGTGGGCCCTACATTGCGCCCCAATATCTTTTGGTAGTCTTCAGATTTCATGATGCCTTGCACACAGTCAAGACATCCAGTGCCAGAGGCAGCAAAACATCCCCAAAACATCTTAGAACCTTCACCATGTTTGACTGTAGGTATTGTGTTCTTTTCTTCATAGGCCTCATTCCAATTTCTTTAAATAGTAGAATGACGAGCTTTACCAAAAAGCTGTACCTTAGTCTCATCTGTCGACAAGACGTTCGCCCAGAAGGATTTTGGCTTCTTCAAGTACATTTTGGAAAACTCCAGTCTGGTTTTTTTTATGTTTTTGTGTCAGCAGTGGGGTCCTCCTGGCTCTCCTGCCATAGCGTTTCATTTTGTTCAGATGTCGACGGATAGTTCGAGCCGACACTGTTGCATCCTGAGTCTGCAGAACAGATTTAATATGTTTTGAAGTTGATTGGGGCGGTTTATCCACCATTCAGACTATCCTTCATTGCAGTATTTTATCAATTTTTCTCTTCCATCCACGTCCAGAGAGATTAGCTACAGTGCCATGTGTTGTCAACTTCTTGATTATGTTGCACACAGTGGACAAAGGAACATGAAGATCTGGAGATGGACTTGTACCTTTGAGATTGTTGATATTTTTCCACAATTTTTGTTCTCAAGTCCTCAGAAAATTCTCTGCTCTTCTTTCTGTTCTCCATGCTTAGTTTGGCACACTCAAACACACAACAGAAAGGTTGAGTCAGCTTTTCTCCATTTTTAGTGGCTTCAGGTGTGATTGTTATATTGTCAGCACCGGTTTCTTGCCACAGGTGAGTTCAAACGAGCATCATATGCTTGAAATAAAACGATTTACCTACAATTTTGAAAAGGTGCCAATAATTTTGTCCGGCCCATTTTTGGAGTTCTGTGTGACATGATGTCAGATTTGGCTTTTTTTCCTATGTTTTTTTGTGTTGTTCCAATGCACATAAAAGAAATAAACATGTGTATACCAAAACATTTGTAACTGCAACAATTTTCTGGGAGAAATGGTGCATTTTCTGGGAAAATTCCAGGGGTGCCGATAATTTCAGCCATGACTGTATAGTATATATTTTATATACACACACATTGTATATACAAACATTTTAAACCTATTACTTATAGTCAGAGAGATGCAGAAAGTAGACAAGAGTATATGGAGATAAGGCGCAAGGTGAAGAGAGAGGTGGCGAAGGCTAAAGAAAAGGCGTATGATGGGTTGCATGAGAGGTTGGACACTAAGGAGGGAGAAAAGGACCTGTACCAATTGGCTAGACAGAGGGATCGAGCTGGGGAAGATGTGCACCAGGTTAGAATCATAAAAGGATAAAGATGGAAATGTACTCACAAGCAAGAAGAGTGTGTTGAGCAGATGGAAAGAGTACTTTGAGGGGCTGATGAATGAAGTGAACGAGAGAGAAGAGGTTAGATGATGTGGAGATAGTGAATCAGCAAGTGCAACGGATTAGCAAGGAGGAAGTAAGGACAGCTATGAAGAGGGTGAAAAATGGAAAGGCCATTGGTCCAGATGACATACCTATGGAAGCATGGCGGTGTTCAGGAGAGATGGCCGTGGAGTTTTAAAACAAATTGTTTAATGGAATCTTGGAAAGTGAGAGGATGCCTGAGGAGTGGAGAAGAAATATACTGGGGGCAATATTTAAGAATAAGGGGGATTTGCAGCACTGTAGTAACTACAGGGTAATTAAATTGATGAGCCACAGCATGAAGTTATGGGAAAGAGTAATGGAAGCTCGCTTAAGAAGTGTACAGCAGTATGGTTTCATGCCAAGAAAGAGCACCACAGATGCAAAGTTTGCTCTGAGGATGTTAATGGAGAAGTTTAGAGAAGGCCAGGAGGAGTTATATTGCGTCTTTGTGGACCTGGAGAAAGCATATGACAGGGTGCCTCGAGAGAAGCTGTGGTATTGTATGAGGAAGTCAGGAGTGGCAGAGAAGTAAGTAAGAGTTGTACAGGATATGTGCGAGGAAAGTGTGACAGTGGTGAGGTCTGTGGTAGGAGCGACAGATGCATTCAACACGGAGGTGGGATTACATCAGGGATCAGCTCAGAGCCCTTTCTTATTTGCAATGGTGATGGACAGGTTGACAGACGAGATTAGACAGGAGTCCCCGTGGACTATGATGTTTGCAGAGGACATTGTAATCTGTAGTTAGAATAGGGAGCAGGTTAGAGACCCTGGAGAGGTGGAGATATGCTCTAGAGAGGAGATGAATGAAGGTCAGTAGGAACAAGACAGAATACATGTGTGTAAATGAGAGGGAGGTCAGTGGTATGGTAAGGATGCAGCGAGTAGAGTTGGTGAAGGTGGATGAGTTTAAATACTTGGGATCAACAGTATTGAGTAATGGGGAATGTGGAAGAGAGGTGAAAGAGAGAGTACAGGCAGGGTGGAATGGATGGAGAAGAGTGTCGGGAGTGATTTGTGACAGACTGATATCAGTAAGAGTGAAAGGGAAGGTCTACAGGACGGTAGTGAGACCAGTTATGTTATATGGGATGGAGATGGTGGCACTGACCAGAAAGCAGGAGACAGAGCTGGAGGTAGCTGGGTTAAAGATGCTAAGATTTGCACTGGGTGTGACAAGGATGGATAGGATTAGAAATGAGTACATTAGAGGGTCAGCTCCAGGTGGACGGTTGGGAGACAAAGTCAGAGAGGCGAGATTGCATTGGTTTGAACATATGCAGAGGAGAGATGCTGGGTATATTGGGAGGACGACGCTAAGGATAGAGCTGCCAGGGAAGAGAAAAAGAGGAAGGCCTAAGCGAAGGTTTATGGATGTGGTGGGAGAGGACATGCAGGTGATGGGTGTGACAGAACAAGATGCAGAGAACAGAAAGATATGGAAGAAAATGATCCACTGTGGCAACCCCTAACGGGAGCAGGCAAAAGAAGAAGACTTATCCCGCCAAATAAAATTTTTAAAAGTTTTCATGTCAAAAAGTGAGACTAAGTGCTACAAACAACGTCAACAGTCTACCCAAGGAACTTTGTTTCCAGGAACCAATGAATTCCTGTACAATGTAGGCCCTGAGCCACTTTCATGTGTTGCGTTCATACGGTACAATAAAACTGTAAACGTTATGCAAAATATGTGGCATGCAAAGAAGAGTGATGTAATGCAAAATACGGAAAATTTGACAGTTTATTGCGGGGGAACATCACCCCCCCCCACCTTATTGGCTTGATGAGGTGTATGGTGTAGCTCACAAGGAAGGCAGCTATGAAAGATAATGCAGTGAGAAGTGTGCCACTCCATTATTCTCATCTCCAAAGTCCAAGCTACTAATAGATTCGTAAATGGTATTTGTGCTTGTGGTAAACCAATCAATACAATTTATCGCCCAAGCCTCACCCACAATAGTTCCTGGCTGAACAAAAGGAAAAGAAAAAAAAAACACAAACCCTGGAGTGAAAAAAAGTAACAAGTACCACCTGTCAAACTGCAAAACACTGGAGTTAACAAAACATTGGATGTTATACAGTGCATCCGGAAAGTATTCACAGCGCATCACTTTTTCCACATTTTGTTATGTTACAGCCTTATTCCAAAATGGATTAAATTAATTTTTTTCCTCAGAATTCTACACACACCACCTAATAATGACAACATGAAAAAAGTTTGAGATTTTTGCAAATTTATTAAAAATAAAAAAATTGAGAAAGCACATGTACATAAGTATTCACAGCCTTTGCCATGAAGCTCAAAATTGAGCTCAGGCGCATCCTGTGTCCCCTGATCATCCTTGAGATGTTTCTGCAGATTAATTGGAGTCCACCTGTGGTAAATTTAGTTGATTGGACATGATTTGGAAAGACACACACCTGTCTATATACGGTCCCACAGTTGACAGTTCATGTCAGAGCACAAACCAAACATGAAGTGAAAGGAATTGTCTGTAGACCTCCGAGACAGGATTGTCTTGAGGCACAAATCTGGGGAAGGTTACAGAAAAAATTCTGCTGCTTTGAAGGTCCCAATGAGCACAGTGGCCTCCATCATACGTAAGTGGAAGAAGTTCGAAACCACCAGGACTCTTCCTAGAGCTGGTCGGCCATCTAAACTGAGAGATCGGGGGAGAAGGGCCTTAGTCAGGGAGATGACCAAGAACCCGATGGTCACTCTGTCAGAGGTTCAGTGGTCCTCTGTGGAAAGGGAACTTTCAGAAGGACAACCATCTCTGCAGCAATCCACCAATCAGGCCTGTATGGAAGAGTGGCCAGACGGAAGCCACTCCTTAGTAAAAGGCACATGGCAGCTTGCCCGGAGTTTGCCAAAAGGCACCTGAAGGACTCTCAGACCATGAGAAACAAAATTCTCTGGTCTGATGAGACAAAGATTGAACTCTTTGGTGTGAAAGCCAGGTGTCACGTTTGGAGGAAACCAGGCACTGCTCATCACCAGGCCAATACCATCCCTACAGTGAAGCATGGAGGTGACTGCATCATGCTGTGAGGATGTTTTTCAGTGTCAGGAACTGGGAGACTAGTCAGGATGAAGGGAATGACGACTGTAGCAATGTACAGACATATCCTGGATGAAAACCTGCTCCAGAGCGCTCTTGACCTCAGACTGGGGCGACGGTTCATCTTTCAGCAGGACAACGACCCTATGCACACAGCCAAGATATCAAAGGAGTGGCTTCAGGACAACTCTGTGAATGTCCTTGAGTGGCCCAGCCAGAGCCCAGACTTGAATCCGATTGAACATCTCTGGCGAGATCTTAAAATCGCTGTGCACAGATGCTTCCCATCCAACCTGATGGAGCTTGAGCGTTGCTGCAAAGAGGAATGGGCGAAACTGGCCAAGGATAGGTGTGCCAAGCTTGTGGCATCATATTCAAAAAGATTTGAGGCTGTAATTGCTACCAAAGGTGCATCGACAAAGCATTGAACAAAGGCTGTGAATACTTATGTACATGTGATTTCTCAACTTTATTTTTTAATAAATCTGCAAAAAAAACATAAGTAAACTTTTTTCACATTGTCATCATGGGGTGTTGTGCGTAAAATTCTGAGGAAAAAAATGAATTTAATCCATTTTGGAATAAGGCTGTAACATAACAAAATGTGGAAAAAGTGATGTGCTCTGAATACTTTCCAGATGCACTGTAGATTGCATTGAGTAAGTAAAGCTGGAAAAATATTGCTTTCTGTTTTCATTAAAGGCTGTAAAGCAAGAAAATTGGGAATTATTTTCGAAGGGGGTGATTCTTTTCTATACCCACTGTACATATACATTTATACACACACACACACACAAATGTTTCATATAATCACAACTGTAAACCTACCCTGTATAATATATACACACACACACTTTGTAAAAATGTGAACATGAAAATGAAAATATGAATGACTAAATTAAACTCCTTCCAGCGTTGTTACACAGTCACTAAAAACTGCAGAATCCTAAAGTTCAAGGAAGTCCAAAAAAAATTCACAGTGATTAGTCTAAATTTGCATTTGAATATGTATTATGGTAATGATAATGTAAACAAAGAACAATGGAAGCTCTAAAAGTTCTTTCACTTCCTGAACTTGCTTCCCCAAATAAGAGATCAAGGTGAAGGAGAGTCCATCCAGGAAACAAACATCACAAGGCACATACCAGCAAAGCACAGGGATATCAGTAGGGAAAATCAGAGTCCCGAGATGAAGTTAATATGAACATGATAACTCAATGCAGAAGACATCCCAAATGGGAAAAATGGGAATCAAACCGTGGTCTAAGTATAGCAGATGCAATAACATTACCCTTGTCCCTTGCATTTGAAACTGAAGCTAAGGACCTGAACTTTAAAACAACATACCTTTCTTTATAAAATTAAAAAAATAAAAGTAAAAACAACATTTAAAAATGCAGCAGGACGACTAAGCAAATGAAAAGTGCATGTTTTTCATTATGAGGTTTATGAATACTCGAAACAACCAATCATGAAAAACTGGCAATGTCAAAATAAATGTGCAGAATAAAAGTAAAATATAAAATTAAACAAAAGTAATAAAACACAGCATTTGTTTTGTGAAGTTTTTTTTATTGAACTTAATGCTCTAAATGTTACCTCATTCCATTCATATCCATTCAATAGAGTGTTTAAAAAAAAAAAAAAACAAAAAAAGACAAACATATTACTATGAAGGTCTCAAAACACAAGCAGACAAACTAAACATCTAAAAAAGGAATGTTTAACTCTCACAAATTATGACAGGACATTAATAACTACAATCTGGTCACCTTCAAAAAATATATTATTTTAGCAAACTTTTGTTGTGTGCAACAAATGGTTATAAGATACAATTCTGCAAAAAACAACAATTGCCTTAATCTTTATATGAAGATAAGCAGAAGATTTATAGTAGTTGGAAGCAAAAGCTATGCTTCCACTACCTGCTTCATCCAAAACATGATTTTTGGCATATTTAAGAGAGAGAATGGATTTTCTCCTACAATGTGAACAGGCGACTCACACAGGATTCCATCTTTCTCATAATCAAGATCTACCTACAAATGAGCTCAATTCTAATTCAAGTCCAAATCTCAGAAAGTGCAGTGCTAACTAAAAGGCAAAGGGCCTCAAAGGTAAGCAAAATGCCCTTCTTTGCTTCCATATCACCACCTTTGTTAACACAGACCAATGTAAACATAATGTTGTGTATGAGCCATCATTTCAGCATTAATGTCATTTGACAGCAGAGCCTGTGCAAATGCATGGATAAAGACGAGCAATTGGGCAAAGGTCAGATTTAAAGAAAATTCATAAATTGTTTTCCATTCTAGAGTGTAAACATTGTCAAATAATGAAGGTCATCAACTATTGGCTTAAAAGAAAGCATATCATGCAATTCCAATGACAGTCAGTGTAAACAAATTAAATCTAGATTGAAAGTTAATTTTCTTCTACAAATTGCAAGAAAGAATCAAAAAAAAAAAAAAATTTTTGTTATGGTTAAAATTCAACAAGCACATGCCTGTCTGTTGAAAGACATGAGATTCAACCAATACTCAATGTCATTATGGAGTGTGAATTTAAAAATTGCTAAAGTTTTGGGGGGGAATTCTTTCACAAAAATGTTATGTTTATAATTATTCTTGCATTGCTTGCTTGCTTTTCCTTTTACTGTAAGTTCTTGATTTTTACATAAACATGGAATACTGGATTCTGCAAAAAAAATGCTGAGACTTGCAGCAAAAAGGAATGAAGCTCCTAAATACTAATTGGTTTACTGTAGCAAATCAATATCATCTTAAAGTTACTAAGAGGGTTACCCATACCCAGACACTTGGATGTCTAGTGATTGTGGGAATTCTTAACCACTCATCTGCTCAACCTTGCAACTTTCAAATGGTTATCCCATACTCGCCCACCAAACGTCTGCAATGACAACACCTTTTGAAGAGAACGACTGAAGCACTGAGAGCACCTCAGACTGAACTGCTGCAGCCACATTCATTTTGATAATTTTCATTTGAGTTTTTCTGTTACAGCCCGATCCGATGTGAATTGTGGGCCAAATGATTATTTGATAAAAGCAAAGCAAAAACATTGTGTAGTGTGTTTGGGTTTTGTTGTCATTTTGAGAGGGTTCTCTCTTTCTCCAACGCAAACTGTGGCCCAATTGTGGAACTAACGCACCCTGATGGAGACACTCAGTTAATACTCCTCTTTATTGCAATTATCACCTTTGGCAAGTCCATTTAATAGATTTGAAAATGAAACTGTCATCCTACAAGTACAAACTAACAAATCCAATGACCTGAAGTCTTCAAAGGGATGTTACAGTGACTTAACACTACCCATTAATAAAGGTACTGATGAAAAAGAAGACCATTTACAATTTAAAATTTATAGAGATACATCCAAGGAACTGAATTACCTGATGAACTTGTACAAATGGTTAAAAGCTTACATTTCTGATAAATGCTTTGGCAATTTACACATTTTGTTAATTACAAGTTAAACAGTTAAAAAATCATTTCCATGGGATAACTGTGACTAAGTTACAGGTCAAAAAAAATTTAAACCCAACCCAAGAACACTAATTCATGTGGCATAATACTTGCAATAAAACAGTAATGGTATAAAATTAAAAAAAAAAATAAATAAATTTTATTTTCATTACACAATTGTTCATGAAACACAGAGAAATTTGAACCATCTTGTCCTGAAAAACCGATTGCATCATTTTACAAAATAAATACGGTCATATTTAAGTTTCAAATTATAGGACAATTAAGACATTATATTGCACTACAAATAAATGTGCTAGGACTTCCAAATACTGAAGAGAAAAAAAAAGTTTAAATTAACAGGCTATAGCTTCTTTTTAAAGCCAGTTACATTTTTCTTCCTATTGATTCCCAGCAGTTGCATTTCTGTATTGTACTATTTTTTTCCCCCCTTATGAAGCAGAGTCTGATGACTTTATTTCCAGTATTCCTTTTGAACAAAATTAAAAAAAAAAAAAAAAAAATGCTGTTGAGAATTTAAAGACACAATTTGCTTATGCTTTCACTTAAATCGTTTAAAAAGAAAAAATAAATACTGTAAGCACTTGTACTATTTTGTAAAATGTCTGGCATGAACGAAATAGTGAGGGGGTGGGGCTAAAGTAAAACAAATCAAGTGTATTTAAATGAGATATCAAATTAAGTAATTTCTAGTCACTGTCTAGGTCAGACTTGCCAACTGTAGTTGCTCAACTCATCACTAAACCATGTCAGTTTACATGACAGAGGGTTAATACCACATGCTGGGTAAGTAAATTTAGCAAATACATGCATACATTCTAGCACAGTCGAGTCTCTTTTTCTGACAGCCTATAATGGACTGTATGATAGAGCTGGTGCTGTAAGAACGGTTAAGAGCGACCAAGAGTTTAGCTGCAATTTCTGCCCTTTTGTTTTTTCCATTGTCGCAGTACATAAACCAGAAGAAATCAAACAGACCTGCTTCTTTTGCGTTTATGATGCTCAAAAACACCCATTTTTCTTATTTCTCGTTACATTATTTGCATTATACTTCCAGATGAACCTTCATTGGTTGTCAGTTACCACATGCAGGTAAGCCTGCCCTACAACTAAACACAAAAAAAAAAAAAAAACACCTGTTAGATTTGCCAGAGCGAGTTAAGTCACTGGGCATGTCACATTGCGTGACTGATGGTCACAGGAGCACAACAATGACTACCTCTGACTTGATGATAATGTAAATGAAGGCAAAAACTGAAAATTGCTGGAAAAGTCACATAATATCTCATGGCCTTAAAAGGCTGAAATTTGACTTGGATGAAAAAGTGAGATGGAGTAAAACCATCAGGCAATAGAGCAATGACTGACTGTCACTTCCCATATATTAATTTAATTAAGACATAAAACATACATCATTTAACAATGATGACTGAAAACTTTCAAATGAAATTTAACAAAAATGAATTAATATTGTGGCATCCCTGAAGATACAAAAGATTACTGTTCTGAAAAACTGATGTGTTCCACCTAACACCAATATTTATATTATATACTGATTTAAACACATTTACCTTAATTATACACCTGAAAAAAGTAATAAAAATATAAACAATATTCTCTAAGCCTTGATAATAAGCAGGCAAAAATATGAACATCCTTTTGTACAAGTTAAAAAATATATATTTAAGGTAATGCAAGAAATTTGCAGTTTGTCATGTGCAAGGATTTCATTAAGAACCACCACAGTGTATTCACCTATGAACAACCAACGCCCTCACTCACCAATTTTAACAATTGACACTCATCACAAATAAGAGTAAAATAAAAATACACAAAATGGCATTTTCATTATACTACTTTGCAGTTTTTAATCTTGTAAAAGTTTCTCTGGCTTTGGATATCCAAAAAGTTTAAAATCTGCCTCATAAAGTTTGTACAGTTGTTGTCTCCATTCAACTGGGATGCTAGCAAACCATTCTTCCTCCCAACTGCTCACAGTTTTATTGTGAAAGCTAGGAGGAAACTGAACAAGATCATCCACTTTAAGCAGTTTTAATAAAAATTCTGCATCTTCATCTAGAGTTTCTAGCTTACCCACAAAGTCATAATTTATCTGGCATGGATGACAAAGTCTATACATTTGGCGCCAGTGTTCATTGTAAGGTACATGCTTCTCTGTCTGTGGATCTAATAAATACTGAATAAAATTTGAAAATGAAGGCTTAATCCCTGCCGCAAAAGCGTCAACCACAGATTTAGGAGGGTCAGTATGATTTGTAAATCTTTTAAGCATCGTCACAGCAAAGCTCTTGTAAAACTCTTCATTTTCTATTGCAAACTTGCTCCTGTAGGCTGAAATAAGCCTCAGAAAAGGGTCTCGAACAAACAAAAATTTTGTGTATTTCTTAAGTTTGATATTCATTAGATGTTTAGAAAATTTTCCATAACGTCTCCAAAATTTGCTGAAGGTTAAGTGTGCATTAACATCGTGCACATGCTCCCTGGGGATTTCTAAAGGGTTTAGATATGGCATACCCTGGTTTTCCAGGCTTTCAGCTAGCACTATCATAACACGCTTCCAATTTGTGCAAGCAACTTTAGGCACATAACAATATATGATTCCATGTCGGTCATCAACAATCAAGTGATCTAGCTCCTTATTTGGAATATCATCAAATGTCCTATTTTTTCCAGGAAAATCCAGAGAGGAGCTGGTGCAAGTATAACTAACAAGTTGTTTCCTTTCAATCTGTGAGTGTGTTCTATTGGAGTTTGTCGAGTGTCGAGACTTCCAATCATAGCCTCTAAAATTCTCTTCTAGTCTTTCAGTCACACTTTTTTTGTTTGTTATTCTTTGGTCTTTATGCTCATTTAATACTGTATTACCCTTTGTGGTAAACTCCAGAATCTGGTGGAGAATGTCTTCAACATCTGATGTAAAAGGCAGCTTCTCAGAGTAAACTGGTTCTTCATTTTGGTTTTGAAAGGATCGCACATTTGAAGGAAGATGTGAAGACTGAGATCCTGATATCACATTATGGAGGAAAATGTGATTGGAAGCAACATCATCCCAGTAAATAATAATAAGTAAAATCATGAAAAAAGAACCCAGCAGTAAAAAAATCCTGAATAGTTTTGACTTGCCCATTCTTTCAGTAGGAGTTAAAATGCATCCCATTTTCATCTCGGCTCCATTTTTATTTGATCATCAAGATAGGCCTCAATTACTCCACAAGGCAGCTGAAATGAGACAGAATATATTTTAAAAGACATATCCACATAAAAGATTGTAAAAAGTAGATATTTAAAAAAAAAAAAAGCATTCTATAATTGACTGCAGTGGTAGGGCGTTGTACTGTTTGCTACTGTGGATGCAATGAGAAGTCAAGCAAAAATGACACCTTTTATTGGCTAACTAAAAATATTACAATATGCAAGCTTTCAAGGCAACCCAGCCACAGGGGATGCACAAACCAGTGTGTTTCTTCTTGCCGGTCCCAAGCCCGGATAAATGAGGAGGATTACATCAGGAAGGGCATCCAGTGTAAAATTTTGCAAAATCAATATGAGGACAACAATACAAAATTTCGGATCGGTCGAGCCCCGGGTTAACAACAACCACAACCAGTACTGCTAGCCAACAGGGTGCTGGTGAAAATTGGGCTACCGTTGGCCGAAGAAGAGAAGGGAGACATGTCCGGAGGTAGGTGGAGAGGAGGAAGTAAAAAGAGTGGAACTGAGGGTAGGAACTTTGAATGCTGGCAGTGCAACTAGTAAGGAGAGAGATAGCAGATATGATGGAGAGAAGGAAGGTTGATATATTGTGCGTGCAAGAGACTAAATGTAAGGAGAGTAAGGCCAGGTCGATCGGAGGTGGATTCAAATTGTTCTATCATGGTGAGGATGGGAGGAGAAATGGGGTAGGAGTTATTCTGAAGGAACAGTATGTCAAGAGTGTTTTGGAGGTAAAAAAAAAGTGTCAGGCAGAGAAATGATTATGAAGCTGGAAATTGGAGGTGTGATGATGAATGTTGTTAATGCATATGCACCGCAAGTTGGGTGTGCAATGGGTGAGAAAGAAGGTTTTTGGAGTGAGCTGGATGAAGTGATGAACAGTGTACCCAAGGGACAGAAAGTGGTGATTGGAGCCGATTTCAATGGGCATGTTGGTGAAGGGAACTGTGGAGACGAAGATTTAATAGGCAGGTATGGTGTCAAGGAGAGGAATGAAGAAAGTCAGAGGATAGTGGATTTTGCCAAAAGGATGGACATGGCTGTGGTGAATACATATTTTAAGAAGAGGGAGGAACATAGGGTTACGTAAAACAGTGGAGGAAGATGCACACAGGTAGATTACATCCTATGCAGAAGAGTTAATCTGAAGGAGATTGAAGACTGCAAAGTGGTGGCAGGAGAAAGTGTAGTTAAACAGCATAGGATGGTAGTCTGTAGGATGATGTTGGAGATTCAAGAAGAGGAAGAGAGTGAGGGCACAGCCAAGGATCAAATGGTGGAAGTTGACTGCAAGGTTGAGTTTAGGGAAGAGGCAAGACAGGCACTGGATGGCAGTGAAGAGTTACCAGACAGCTGGGAAACTACAGCAGATGTAGTAAGGGTGCCAGCAAGAAGGGTGCTTGGTGCGACATCTGGAAAGAGGAAGGAGGAAAATGAAACCTGCTGGTGGAATGAGGAAATATAGGAGAGTATACAGAGGAAGAGGATGGCAAAGAAGAAGTGGGATAGTCAGATGCATAAAGTAGACAAAAGTACAAGGAGATAAGGCGCAAGGTGAAGAGAGAGGTGGTGAAGGCTAAAGAAAAGGCGTATGTAGAGTTGTATGAGAGGTTGGACACTAAGGAGGGAGAAAAGGACCTGTACCGATTGGCTAGACAGAGGGACTGAGCTGGGAAAGATGTGCAGCAGGTTAGGGTATGATTACAATGATTACAAACTGCCTGAAGGGGCCAGAGTTGCCAAAAAAGCTTGCATATTGTAATATCTTTAGTTAGTCAATGAAAGGTGTTATTTTGCGTGACTGCTCATTATAATTGCAAAATACACATATTATTCCTATTTTACAGATTAACAAAGAAATAAACCTAAGTTAATTTATGTGCATAACAGGCAATCGATCTTTCACTTGGTTTTTTATTTGCATTTATTTTAGGACCATGGGTAAGTGTTTTAATAATGAACATATTATAAATTGAATTCAACTAAATTGTGGTGCCCCCTCAGTTTTGGGCAAAATGATATTTGAACTTTTTCACTTATTTAACTTGTGCCACGTGGAATCACTGCAGCATAAGCTCTCATTCAGCCAATGCCAAAACAGATTCTGTTCAATATTTCAATACTGCAGAAAGGAGTTAAAACAGGAGGTTTCAGTTTTGGAAAAATCTTTTGTGGTAATTTTTCATTTGTGTATCAGTGAATACTGTTGTCTGTGTATAGTTTCTATAGTCATGGATACTCTAATTATAGCAAGTTTATTTTGGATTAAAACTCAAATGCAACCTGTGAATAAATATGCAAGTGAGAACTTGCAGGAACTACATATGTATAAGCATAAATGGAGCTGCACTGTTCAGTGCAATAGGCTGGACTGTAAAAAGAATGAGACAGCAGACAGCACAGCGAGGAGAGATCATGAAGGCAGCAATCTCACTCTGGAGGTTTAATTATGTCATTAAGCATTTCCCAAGGCCTACAGAGGGAGTTAGTTCCATTTACTATCAGAAAAGAGCTAGTAAAAATGGATACGCAAACATCCTTTAATCACTGCTGGTGCGTTTGTCAATTCTACTACCATCACACCTTGCGTTGACTCTGTAAGGAAAGGGAGATGTCAAATGAAGTCAAAGATATGATCATTGTAGAAAAATCAGAAGTCATTAATAGCAGAATGACAGAAATAAAATCAAGTAAAATAAATCAGTCAGGTCCTTTAAACAAATTTTTGTTGTTATTTGTTTTAACTGCAACAATTATTGCAACTGAAAGTGAAAGTAACACTTCACTTAGCTCAGTTTCAACCAAATAATCACCCCTCACAATTTAATATTCCCCCCTACAGATTTTCTTCTCTTGACACCAGGCCAGTCTCAAGCCATCCTTGAAAACTCCTTTTCAGTTATGTCAATGTTATGTAAAAATTGAAACACTGGGAACTATAAAATCAGATACATGCAAAATGCTAGAAAAAAGGGGTATTAAGTGCCTGCTGTTCCACTCTAATTGTGCTCCACCAAACTCTCACACAAGCTCACAAATGTGCCAAGTCCGTGATGTCTGTCTATTTTTAATAGTTATGGATAAATTATCGGCTTCACTGATGCACTTTCCCCGACTCTACATATTGCATTCATTGGCATAGAATATTCAACGATGGCAGCTGACAAATGTACTTGTTTCACATACTTACCATTATTCATCAATTTATTACTAGCATACTCCAACAAAGTGTATAATGGGCTCTTAATAACTCTGCATCAGTGAAGGGTTTATTGTGCTTCTGTATACCCAGTACCCAACTAAACAATTGCGGTGTGACTCATGTTGAATTAGTAAATGAGGAAAAATGTTCCGGTGTTGGTCCTCACACTACTGTGGAAACTATTCATTGCAAATGACATGTTTCTGAAGATAGTGGCACCTCACATGTGACTGTTATGATACGAACCATTTCATTGCAGAGCAGACAGGTTAGCTAAGCATTCTGGAGTGAAGACATTTATAAAGACATACTGTAGTTTACAAATATTCCTCTTAAAAGGTCTTAAGAGGTTTTACCAGACAGTTTTGAATGTTGCTTCATGGGTAATTAGTAAAGGTTTAATGAACTTTCAGGAGTTTAAAAAAAAAAAAAAAATTATGATTGAGCTTGCTTGTTTGGAATGAAACCACCACCAGAGATTGAAACAACTTAATGTGCGATGTGAATGAGTGTTTCAGACTGAAGGACGGATTGTGTCAGTTAAATTGTGTCAGGTGTTTGTGTGGAATGGGGTCTTTATCCTTGGTAAAATCTATTTAAAGTGCAAAAGGTGCAGATACATGGTAGTATTTGAGTATTCTCTTTTTTTTCTAAATCAATTATCTTTAGCCATTACCCTGAGAAAACAAAAGAGCTGAAAATGCAGCTAGCCTCAATCAATAAACTTGCACTCACAAGTGACTTCTGGAATACACTGATAAAGAATTATATATTTCAATAATGTGCTTCTACACAGATGTAGGCTGACAGATGAAATCAAATGGTACTAGAGACATATGCAGTGCTTCAGCTAGGCATACAGTTGATAGGCTTACCAAAAAGCAAGGCGTTTGTGTGTTAGTGATCACACATGAAACATTGGAGGTAAGCAACTTGCAGCCACAACCAGAAAAACAACTGTAAATTTCACTCACACAGTCCAAATTCCAGTAAATCATGAATTTAATATGCATTCAACCATTTTCAGAATATACCTAGAGCATCAGTTGGGCATTCTGTTGCCAGACTGAAAATTAGCATGCTGTCTCATTATTTCAGATTAGAAAAAAACTTTGCTATAGATTTGATCTAGTGCTGGGCGGTATGACCAAACTTCTATATCACGGTATTTTTTTAAAATTACACCGGCTTCATGGTATTCAACAGTATTTCCCCATGCATGAGTGGATGTTAACCACATTTTCCACTGCAATTACTGCAGTAGACTGGTTAAGAATAATCTGTTCCACTGTCACGAGAACTGTACATTGTACAAAAAAAAAAAAAAACACATTTTAATGGGCACCCAAGTATTAATACAGGTTTGCATGGCCCCATAAAGTGATAGTTTTCAAGGGGGTGGCACTAATAGAGAAGGAGCACATTGCATGACAGATGTAGTAAAATTTAGAGCCTTTTTATTGAACAAATTTTGCAAACAACTTAAACCAAAATTTTGACAACATATTTTCAACCATCCAAAGGGGCATTTAGACTTAGTAAAATATCCAGAGGGGGATTGTCAAAAGTTGTATTGCACTGAACATGTCTTAGAAAAGAAATAATAAACTTTTTTGTAAAGCAACTACACTTTGTTAATGTTAACAATCTCAACGTTAAAGTGACTTTTTAAACAACTTTACCATCATTAAACTGCATAATATTTAAACTAATAAATAACAATAAAATAAATAATAGTGCATCTTCCAGTAAAAATACTATTACTTCAAGCCCAGGTGCATTACACAGTATTCACCAAATAAAATAAAACAAGTGCAACTTGATGATGACATCTTTACCAACTGAACCATTATTAAGGCAAACTGCATTAATATTGACCTTGCTTCAAGCTAAGCTATATACATAAATAATAAAACTGCAACTTACATTTATAATGCTATTTGTGGTATAGCCCTACGGAAGCGTATTAGAGCCACATTGAACAAAAACAAAAAACTATGTCGAGAATAAAGTCGACATGTTGACTTTACTCTTGACGCTTATGTCGAGTTTAAAATTGACATTTCCACTTTAATGACAAAACTGAGAATAAAGTAGAATGTCATGAAATAAACTTAATCTAGTAAATTAAATATTCATTTTAAGATGTTCTCAAACCCCGTCATAAGTTAATGTAGCACATTAAATGCTTTGTACTGAGTGTTCCCCAAGTCAGTTGTTAATCACTACATGCTTCTTAAACTGACTTCCTCCACACTAAGAGGAGGCGCAGAGAGGGATCGCCGCACAGAATACATTCACTTCATGATATTCCTGCTCTCTGAAAATTTAGAATGCCAAGATAAATACTTGATATCAATTTCATGATGAAATGCATTAAAGCGGGTATTAAACAGGCCCAGTAGTGTGGCGGTAGTGCTGCTCCCTCGCAGTAAGGGGTCCCCATGTGTATGTTCAGTGTAGAGAACTTTATGGCAGGTGTGACAAGGTTCCAAAAAACCCGATGTATGAATGGATATCGCACAGGTTTACCTTAAATATTGTGTAAATGTTAGGTTCATGATCTGGTGGTCAGAGACACAAACACAGAATTCAATAGATGTTCTTCTGAGTGGGCTTTCTTTATTGCATGTGTACTGTATCTGTCTGACATACCAAAACCCCAGTTCCTAGTCTTCCTTTTTCTCTCTCCACATAACCAATCACCACATGATAAACGTCTTTGTGAAATTAAAACTAGTTATAAACTTGGACCACAGAGTGTTCAGAACTTCCCCCCCCAAAAAAAAAAACCCTTTGTTATACATGTTTAAGTATGCCATCCATTCAGGGTTGCACCCATCCCAGCAAGCTTTGTGTGCGAGGCAGGAACAAATCCTGAACAGGGTGCCAGCACATTGCAGGGTGAATACGAGCAACACATACACTAGCAGGGTCAATATAGCAGAACAAAACCCCACATCCTACATGACTTTGAAAGGAAACTGAAGCACGGAAAGTAAACACACCAGAAAAACATGCCACTGTGCCCCCACATGATTAATACATGCTTTAATGCATTTCATCATAAAAATGATATCAAGTATTATCTTAGCATTTTAAATGTTCAGAGAGCAGGAATATCATGAAATTAATGTACTCTGTGTGGTGATCGCTGCCTGCACCTCCTCTTATTGCAAGAGGAAATCAGTTTAAAGAAGCGTGTAACGATTAACATGGATCGGGGAACACTTAACACAAAGCATTTAATGTGCTACATAGCTTATGATGGGGTTTGAGAAAATCTAGTAAATGAAATATTCATTTTAAGATGAAGTTTAGTTTACGATGATCCACAAATTACGAGAAAAAGTCAACAACATGTCAATTTTAATCTCAACATAAATGGTGAGAATAAAGTAGAAATGTTGAGAATAAATTCAACATGTCGTTAACACTATTACATTAGGTACATTACACAGTAATGAAAAAAATAAAAACAAAACAAGTACAACTTGGCTTGCAGTATTATCCAGTAGTATAGAAGCCGTATTCACACATTTGAACATAATGGTCCACATCCGACCTTTAAAATACCAAAGTATCTCCAGACAACAGACACGGCTCCTTTTTTCTGCAAAATTTCTTCTGTATCATCATGTTCAACTTTATAGTCTGCTACAGCTTCAGTTTCAAAATGTTCTCTGTCCATTTTCACCGTTCAATACCTCCACTAACGCATGTACTCCGTGTATAGCGGTGCAGCAGTGAAAAATGTCCCCCCTTAAACAGTTTCCCCACTGCGCCACGTTCTGAACATTGTTTAGGCTATTTCAACCAGTGTCGCGGTATAAGAAAAATCCATACAATAACAAAAATAAAAAGCGTTTTGGTATGAACCTTGTATACCGCCCAGCACTAATCTGATCACAATCTTAGTTTTTAAAATTATTAACTACATAACTGTTACCAGGTACTGTATACAAAATGTCGCTGATTATAGTAACATGGGAAATTGCAGAGTCACCCTGGCATATGTGAAATGAGCTTTTGAAGAATGCCTGCACTATCTTCACATATTTCCATATACTTGGAAAAAATCATTTAAGACTTCACTTAAATATGATGGTCAAATTCAGAATAGCACAATACTTAAAACTATGTCACAAGTCCAGAATTCTAGGTTGTTTTCACATATCCCCTGGGCGACTGTCATGTGTGCAAAGGTGGCCTCTGCCAAAGAATGGTATACTGGCTTACTGTAGCGACAAATCTCCTTCCCAGTTAAAATTGGACTTACAAGCCATCTTCCTTGGACAGCAAAATTAAGAATGAGTCAGAACACACTGAACTGGTAAAATGTAATCAAGCAGTAGGTATAAAGAATACAATACAAATACAACACTAACAAACTCAGAGGTTACCAGTTGCCAAGTGAATGAGCCAATGAAGATGGTATCATGTGTCCAGCAAACTTACCACTTTCCTTAGCTGGTTTAATTTTGTTAGTAGTACACTCTTCAAACACATGCTACTGCTATTGCCTTTCAGTTTTCATTGTAGCCTCCTATTTCTTTTTTTTTTTTAATCTTTTCATTGTTTTATTTGTCGTCTACAGTAGTTTTTGGTTTCCCCAGCATCTCATTAAATGTACCTTAAATACACTAAGCTTAGTGCATTTATACACTAATCATACTTAAATATTTGGCATATACCTCTATACTGTATGTGTTCACAAAAAAGTAATGCAAGTTTAAGAAATTGTTTTCTTGAAATTGTAAAGATTGTAAGTATTATGTGCAGATGAATAACCTAGTACTCCTTTCTTAAGCAGCTGTCCACTGCCACAATCATAAGCTGCAGCAATGAAGAGTTTATGGAAATATGTAACTCTTCATTTGCCACCTTGTTCAATGATTTAAATAATTCAGCATCATTTATGATTAGAGTCTAAAAGAAAATTGGTAAGATGCACCTCAAAGTTGATTGTTTTCTCATAGGTGTATTTAAAATATTGAAAATAAATCAAACTTAGAAATAAAACCTGTTACATTGTAAAAGTTTTACCACAACAGTAGACAACAGTTCTTAAAATGATAAATGTATTAATGAAATTCAACAATGCAAAGGTTTCTGCATATTGCCTAAGGTTGTGATGAAGTGCAGTGACACAGGATACATAATCTACACCTTTCTCATTCACAATAAATCATATAAAAAGCCTCCATATTTACTAAATGGTTTGAATTTCCTTCATGTTCTATGAATTTTTCTGCTCTCTTTCTCCAACTAAACCTTTTATTAATCGTCCATGCTGGTTGCAAGGGCAGGATGGCAAAAATGATATCTGATGCTGAATTTTTTTTGTTTCCTTTAACATAGCGAATCAGGTGTGGGGGCATGTACATTAAATGGGTGCCAGAATGATTAACGAAAGGCGGAATACAAAGCTACAGGTCATCAGAGTGCAAGGAAGACATGTAAAAATATTTGAAGTGCAACTGTTGATTACGTATGTCACCCACTCACGAGAGTATTATACTCTTCCTCCCTTAGCCACTTTTTGTTAATGGATCTGCACGCACACACATTAGTAAGCAATACAGCAAAATCGTGAAGTTAGTCTATAAAGCAAGCAAAAGAAACCGAGTTAGCTGGGAAGCAACTAGGGTAGTGAGGGGAAAAAGAAAATGGCAAACGTTAATTATCATCATTAATCGTGACCTAAATAGACTAATAATTAAATACATACTTTATTATGGATTTAAAAAAAAAAAAAAAGGAAGGAGAGGAACAAACAGAAATAGATGTCTTTCAAACACTTAAATCACAGAGCATTATAAGAAGGGCCTGCAAATACTGTAACCCTAACTTTCAGGCCAGTTTGCTCCAAAGTTGAGACTTAATGCTAGAATCGATATTTTGACCTAAAATGAGCAAAAAAAAAAAAAAAGTACAAGTCGATATAGGATATTGTGGACATTTAAAAATTGTTTCAATGCATCACAAAATATTTAGGTACACTACATAAAATTTACATGGACTAACTGCACACTATGAAAGTGCACCACTTGCTCAGATAAGCATCACTAACTAACTGTCAAAATTAACATTAAAAGTACCGAAAAAATTATTCAGTCTCTTACATCAGCTGAAAGTAATTCTAGCCCAATCCTCCTTCCTGAATTTGGTCTCCCCAAACGCATGCACCTGAAATCTGACTTACAATGCATTCCTTACAATCAACTGTACACAGATACTGAATTATAATAAAAGGTGACAAATTTTTATATATATTTGTTTTGTTTTTTTTGATATGCAATAATTTGGACATGTTAGTGTATGGTGTACAACACAACTTTAAGCATTGCACATGAATTATCAAAATATGATATTTCAAATGTGCAAAGGATTAAAATCTGGTACATACAAGAGCAGAGAGAATCAATGCACCCTTTCAGTCTTACATTAAGTAGTACTTCTATTTTAGTTCTAAGAAAATGCAACTTAGATTGTATACAACAACATTTATTTATATAGCACATTTTCATACAAACAGTAGCTCAAAGTGCTTTACATATTAAAGAATAGAAAAATGAAAGACACAATTATAAAACAAAATAAATCAACATTAATTAACATCGAATAAGAGTAAGGTTCAATGGCTAAGGGGGGCAGAAAAAACAAAAAAACTCCAAACGGCTGGAGAAAAAATAAAATCTGTAGGGATTCCAGACCATGAGACCGCCCAGTCCCCTCTGGGCATTCTACCTAACATAAATGAAAAGTCCTCTTTGGATTTAGGGTTCTCACGGAAGGGCTTGATGATGATGATGGTCACGTAGACTTCTGCCTTATAATCCGTCCATCATTGTTGGAGCATCATGAAGCTTTGAGTAGGTGGTGGTGGTGCAGGCAGTATATATGGTTGACTTCTTCAATAACCCAAATTAAAAACAGGAATGGATAATTCAACATTAAAAAATTAACTTTACAGATACTACATGAAACAAGTACCGATTTGTTTACTTTTGACCTGCAGGAAATCACTATTTTTTCCAACATCATACCGATAAAAATCTTTGAAATGATTTATAGACCTTAACTGGCATAAAATGCTTCTAAAACAATGAAAGCAAAGCAAGAATGCAGAGAAACTAAAGTTGTAACTAAAGAAATACCCTCTTCCCTACAAACAGCATCCAATACCATTCATTTAACTGCAGATATACCATTTTTAAAATAGGTTTTTGCCTGAATAGCAATTTATAAGCTGCCTAAGTGTCAAAGCCACACTGCAAATCAAAACTATTACATTTGAACTAACAGGCAGTAGCCCTGTGATGCGTTTAAAATTTTCCTCAAATACACCACACAGGTCATTTTCTAGTCAATTAAAGAAAGTTTATAGAAAAATCAAGGAACCATTTTGCTTGGAAAAGGATGCGTGGACTAACTAAAAAAAGAGCCTAGAACTAACTCCTAGAAGATGTATAGTTTGCATTGATTAGGGTTTATTTTGAACTTTATTAAAAGCAAATTGATCTGTCTCTCTCATAGAGATTGAAAACTATTAAAGGAGGAGTTTGCAAGCTGGTTGATGAAGCTGCCCCACAGAGTTAAAAATGACACAGTAGGATGGAATACGTCACACTGCCACAGAGGATTTAAAAAGACTCCAGACTACCACAATTGGGGGGTACCACACCCATGTCACTCTCCCAGACCAAAAGGAACATCAACTGAATGATCAGAGAAACTCATGGTCCTCTCCTCTGGTTTAAATGGGGAGACTGAGCATTCTTTTCAGCTTTTGGATGGGACTCATCTGCTATTCATTTAAGGGTCAGAGTACAGGAGGACTCCGTAATTGCTACGGTAGGCAAAGGAAGAGACATTCATTTCTCTTTGTTACTGAATCCTCACTACCATGAGATGAAACTGGATTGAATCATAAAGAAAAAAAAAAAAAAAAGTGTATGCTGCAGTATGTGCATGACCATATCAAGACATGTCCAAAAGTGAATGCAACACTCACTAGCCAATGCACTCCATCACATACCAGGGCTGGTTGTTTTATAAACAATGTCACACTGTATCTTAGACAAAGTGAGAGCGAGCAAGACTGGATGGTTCTTTACTTAATTCATGGATACATAACACTGACCCACACTGTCACATTAGGTTATGTATTGTAGGGGAATTATATATATTTTGGTATTTTTACCGTCACTAAACATAATACATCAATAACAAAGAGGCTGCTCTATAATAGGAGCTTAGTATGAAAATTTGTTAAAGAGATTTAAAATATAAAAACAAACAAACAAATTGAATTGGCATCTGCCAATCTAGTAACAGGATATATTAGTGATTGGTATCAGCCCAAAAAAAACAAAACAAAAACACAACACTACACACCTGATTATAGTATCCCAACCTGGAATTTACATTGTTCCTCAAATCCAAAATATCAACTGACAGCTGTGCTTCAATTTCCCTGCCAAATCATTGTTTTTGGAGGGTTGCTGGATGATCATGAGAAAAATCCATATATACAAGAAGATGTAATCAAACACATCCAAAGACCTTTCCTTTGGAAACAACAACCACCTTTAGTGCCATCACCGAAGACTTGAATAATCTATTCAGCTGTGTTAATATTCAAAAACAAACAAATAAGAAAGCTCCTTTTATTTGACCTACTCAAAAATTGAAGTACATCTATATGCCACTCCCACATAGTTGGTATAATAGAATATTAGCATTATACTTTAAAAGAGATGTCGTACAAAGTAGAGCAAAAGGTTTGGAGGAGCTGGAAATACCTCCTGTCCCTTCTGCTTTTTGCCTACTGGACAATAATTCAAGCTTCAAATTGATCTTCCCCAGTGAGCTGTCATATGGGAGGAAACTAAGACAACAGATCTGGGAAGAACAACTCAAGTTACAGAAACTGCGACATCTCCAAGTTCTTTTAGAAGCACTCTCCACAAGAAGGAAGGACTGTCAGTATACCTGTACTGCTGTAGCAAGCGAATTTCAGTCAGGAGACTATCTCGTGTCCCTGCTCTCACCTCTCAATCAGTATCCCTGAACAAGAGACCACTCAGATTAAGGTGTGCACATATCCAACTTTACACATACAGCAACAATTTACAGTTAACTTAACCAGTGTCCATCTTATATGGGACAAAAACTGGAGTACACAGATAACAACTCGCACAGATTAAGGAAGAAACAGGAAACTACTTTGTCACTATAGTTTTACCAAGTAAGAAGTCAAAAAGTTTCAGAGCAAGTACTCTCTCTGTACAAGTGACAAATCTACAATGACAGCAAAATAAAGGTTAGAATTTAAATCGTATTATGCCCAGACATTTGTGTGGTTTTGCTCGTGATCCTTTGAAGCATGACTAATGTTAACATATGTGATACAATGCGATATGTAGCCTATTACTAGCAGCACCAAATCACAGAGATACAGTTGTGGGGCTGCTAAAAATACTACATTTATTGAAAAGAATGAATTAGCCAACACTAAAATTGTGTCTCACTTTCGGTTTTCGAAGCTAAAGCAGTCCATTAGTATAAGTACCAAGATGTGGCCAACTCTTACAACTCTGCTTTCTACAGAATACAGAAAGCAGATACGGCACACTTTGAATTGCTCTGGAGCAAAAGGAATGCATTGTTCAATAATATTACTGTACTCTTCAATAATATTATTGCTAATTCATTGGACAAGAATATTAGTATTGAAATTATTTTTTTTTTTTTTATTGCCAAACAGAAAATGGTTGCTTTGTTTTTTTGTTTTTTTTTAATTCACACTGAAATCAAACACCCCATAAAACTGCCCCATTTGTAGTTATATGGTGAGATAAATTTTAACTGACAATAGCAATTACCTTCAGATTCTGCCTGTCCATCAAACTATTATCTTAACCTGCACTATCTGTACATGTTCCATCTGCATGCATCATGCCAATGACTAATTGTAGTATTATCAAGCTACTAAAATCAGATATTCCAGTGTCAAAAAAACGCCACATTGTAATCTGTTCTGCTAGTGTTAATGAGCACCAAAACAATATAGTTAGATGCTTAATTCACTTCTTAATTAAAAAAAAAGAAAAAAGCTACAGAAACTTATGGAAATTGAAGTACACATAGCATACGCGGCAAAAGAAATATCAAGAATACACCGCATATTTGTGCTACCTGCAAGCTAAGAACAAATACATTTGCTATTCAAGAATAGTATTGCTTCATGTCATACACCTAAAATGTCAATAACTAAATATAGGAAAAAAAAAAAAACCCAAAGTGAGAACAAAAAAATTCACAACAATGCTTTGTCCAATATCACACGCATAATTCAGAAATATTTTCAATGTTAAACATTTATTTGAAATAAATGGCAATTTACTGACCAATGGAACTAAAGAAAGAAAAAAATAATAATAATAACAAGAAATATACAATAAAAGGTGCCTCCGCTTCACATTACCCAAAAATTACTCAACAAATGAGAGGCACAGCTCTTTAAAGCAAGCACCTAAGACAAGCACTACATCAATTACAATGCCTGGTATTAAGAAAATTGAAAAATAGTTTGAACCCAGTGGTATTCAAACCATATAATTCTACAACAGGACATTAATTTGGTCATGTGCTTTACAAATAATCTGTAAATTACAAAATAAATGAAGAAAAAATAAAAGTATAATAGAAAAAAGAAAAAAAAATGCTTACTTTTATCTGTGAAAATGTCAATTTTGATCCCCTTAATCCATCACTGTTCTAGCAGATTCCATGTTGAAAAATGAAAAGCAGCATTGCCTTTTTACTGTTAAAAAAAATTTAAAAAAATTAAATCTGCTGCTTGTATTTGACATTAAACTTTTCCTTTTACAAATGCACACTGTAGCAACTGACTCAAATCAGCTATTTATGAAACGAAATGCATCTTTGTTGTAATTTATTGATTCAGGTCACAACAACTAATAAAATGCAAATCCCATTTCCTGTACAGTCATACACAGATTAATTCAGTTTGCACCCGTTAGCCACACAGAAAGCACATGACCTGCCTAAAGATCTAAAGTCTAAAGATTTTTACAGCTTTGTAGTTTTCAGTAGTTCTGAGAAAACAGGTTCAAAATCAGTCATCATTTTGACTACAGATCAGGAATGGCCCACTTAAACACATTTCAAGTTGAAAAAATACAATCCAACACCTCTCCCTGCCTTTTTCTTTTTTTTTAATAACTGAAGGACCCACTATAAACATTCTGTGAGGAATAAGTTGCCACCAAGTCATGATGTAATTATCTCTGCTTGTGGTGCTTTTTTTTAAATCTGTCTTTGTAATATTTCCTCAGAATCTGCTACCAGATCTTTCAGTAAGTCTGCTCCCATACTCATTCATTCCTTGTTTATTACTACCATTACTACTATTTTACACAATACCAATTTAAGAACTTATTTGAATAGTCGCTTATCCAATATTTGGAATTTTCACTCTGCTTTACAGTTTAAGTATTCTGCTCCTAGTCATCTAAATGTTTTAGTCAGTGTGTGGCTCAAATTTAAAAAGAAAACTCTCTAACCGTGCAAACTGCCGAAAGACAGAGTGTGATGAGACAAATAATTGCTACTGTAGTTTGTTTTTCCTTCAAATCAATCTTTTATGCTCATCGTTCTTTTTAGTTAATGCCAGTTATTGCTAACAAAGAAATATAGTGAGTACTGAAAGTATTCAGACCCCCTTCAATTTTTCACTCTTGTATTGCAGCCATTTGCAAAAATCATTTAAGTTAATTTTTTTCCCTCATTAAATGTACACACAGCACCCCATATTGACAGACAAAAAAAAGAATTTTTGAAATTGTTGCCGATTTATTAAAAAAGAAAAACTGAAATATCACATGGCCCTAAGTATTCAGACCCTTTGCTCTGACACTCATATATTTAACTCAGGTGCTTTCCAATTCTTCTGATCATCCTTGAGATCACCTTCATTTGAGTCCAGCTGTGTTTGATTATACTGATTGGACTTAATTAGGAAAGCCACACACCTGTCTATATAAGACCTTAGAGCCCACAATGCATGTCAGAGCAAATGAGAATCATGAGGTCAAAGCAGGGGTGTGGAAATCCAATTTTTTTCTACTTGTCCACGGACAAGTAAACTTAGAACATCCACTTGTCCGCCAGTTAAATTCACTTGCCCATAAGCAAATAACAAAAGTGAAAAATAGTTTATTTTTTCTGATCTCTTTTATTGATATAAAACTGCCTTCCATTTTAAAAATGAAAAATGTTCTTTCAGGGAGTAGTATTTTGCCACCTTGCTCTAGAACATTATGTGCAAAATTCCCTTATCATTTTAACTCACTAATAAACAATGCCTTCATTATAGCTGCACTAGTTATTTTTTCATATATTACAGTTACATAACAGAGCACTGTCCTGATTCATTTTCTGCCATGTTCTTTAGCTTTTGTCTTGCAACATCTTCTCCCCCAAGAATCTTTACCATCTCAGACAGCATGGGCTGAATGCTGTTCATTTCTTCTTGAGCTGAACTGTATGGTTCCTGGACTGATGGTCCTGCAGAAGTGGATGCTGATGACTTTTCAGGTTTTTTATGAATGATGTGCCTGTTGCCAGATGACAGCCAGAATTCCACAGCTGGTAGTGGGTCAAACTCTTCTAAAGGTTTGCCATCAACAACAATGCGCATCTAGTTTTGAAGGTTTTCCTGAGTCAGGCGGGTTCTTAGAGAACTCTTTACTAAATTCAAATTGGAGAATAATCTCTCACACGAAGCTGTGGAAGGAGAAACTGTAAGAAACAGTGAGATCAGCACACTAACATTCTTCAGAGACTCTTCTTTCCTCTGCAGAACTGAGGTATAGACAGCAAGTGGATGGTACTGCCGTTGCATTGATATCTGCACTTTAAGTGCTTGCCATTCAGATGGTGCATGTTTAACTTGCTCATCAGTCAACAAATCACTATACTGCTGACACAAGTTCTTGATTTCATAGTTTCCATAAGTGCTCAGTTCAGACAGAGTGTGTGGCCAGATTCTGAAATCAAACACCCTCATATCTGACACAGGAGGCTTATCAAGGTCAGAGAATCTGGTAAGTATATACTGAGCCATGCTTTCCAGGAGATCATGAACATCTCTGTCTTCACAAAAATCTCTGAAACCACCAGACAGCTTTAAGTATCCATCAAATGTACTAGACTTCTTGTCAAACAGGTTATAAAACTTTGCAAGGTTTTCTCCTGGCTCCTTTGTCATGGCATGCAATCTGGTGTACAAGGTGTCAATGGCCTCCTTAACTTCAAATATCAGCAAATCTTTGCTCTGGAAAAGAGTTGAGGTGGCTGTAATAGCAGAAAGTACATCCATCATCAGATATAGATACTTAATAAATTTTACTTGCTTGAGGTCATGTAGGATGGCTTTAGCCTGCCCCAGTTCATCTGCCTTGTTTGATGTGGAAAGTATCTGTTCCATGTGGGTAACAGTTACATGTAAATCCTGGCTAACAGCTTTCAGTGCTCTGGACTTTGATGATACCCATCTGATGGCTTTTATTTCTGAATGCATAAGCAAGGTTTCATTCAAAATTGACGCAAGATTTTGCAGCTCATTTCGTCTCTTTGGTGAAAAAGAATAAAACTTGCAGATGCGTTTAATGGTGTCTTCAAACTTTTTTAGATAGCCTACGTCTTTTACAGCATCAAGTACACCTAACTCCAGTTTATGTGCCACACAGTGTGTAACAAGAACTTTGTTACTTACACAATCACTGAGCTTTCTGGCAACACCATTTTTAGCTCCAAGATTAACTGCAGCACCATCAAGATTAATGCACACAAGCTTTGGGTCATTGTCTCCAATATTTTCAATATCAATGCCACATTTTGACAAACCATTTTTTATGGCAGCAACAACACCATCTGCTCTGGCATTTTCTAAATTCTCAATGCTAGCCATGGCTGTGTAGGGATCAAATGTTTCTGGATGAACGTACCTCAGTAGTATACCTTCTTGGTCTATTACTGATGAGTCAGTGCTTGAGTCACTCATGACTGAAAAGAATTTGACATGTTTCATGTGGCTTGAGACATCATTCAACAAAACAGACGATATTGACTTCACAAACTCAACACAGGCGTCCCTGCCTCGATGGTCACTCCCTAAATTTACACCATTTTTTTCCTGCACAGAACACAGAAATTGAAAGTCAGTGAATGGCCTGTTGTGCTTAGCAACAGCGTAAGCAGTATTGAACAGCTTAGCATAACGCTCAACCTCCGAGCGTTCAACTTTAGAAAACGCTTTTTCAATTGAACCAACTTTTTTCTTACTTTTAGACTCATGCTTTGACATACAGGCAATGTGTTTCGCAGACAGCTGATGCGACAGTAGTGTGTCTTTTCTGTCGACTTTCTTGCCGGTAAATAATGTGGACGTTTTGTCGGCAATAAGTGGATACTGACGGCAAATTTGGCAAAAAACGGAGTCAGTGTCGTCTGCATTTACCCATGGAAACTCTTTGAGCCATTGCGATTGAAAAGACCGTTTTAGTTTTTATCATACTCACGGTCCCTTTCAGCTTTAGTTTTTCTTTTCTTGCCTTCATTGTCATGTTTTTCAGGGCCTGTTGTGCCAGTTTTAATCAAGAAAGCGATCCATTTCTCATCCAGCGATGCTACTTGCTTCAGTTTCAGCAACACGCATATATTGAGAAAAACGTGCATACCGCAGTGCATTATGAGTTAAGCAGGTAATTCCTAATGACGTATTCGAAATTCTGCAAGATGGTACATTTCCAAAGAAGTAAATATTACCGATGTTGTCGGGAAAAAATAATCGCGTCTAAGTGAAGATTTTTATAGATACTTCATAACATTTGGAAACCATTAGAATGTTTTCTTCTTTATTTTTAATAAACTGACAGCACGAAACCAACTTGTTTTATATAAAAAATTCTCTAATCAAAAACGATCTATAGACAGCTCATCAAAATTGATGCTGTCACGCAATAAATTTCTTAACTCAATATATCACAACCTATGCGAAATCGCAAATCTCAGGAAAGATTAACTACCTAACAAGCTTTGTTATGTGGTGAAAACATTTGCATTGTAAGTAAAATGACTGCATTTTTATGTAGAAACAATGAATTTTATCAGTAATATATAAAAGTTCTCGATTTATGAAAAATCATCAGATTACATCGTAATGTCGGCATGAAAAAATGACCGCATCTCGAAGCATGTAAATAGTAGGGTAAAATACTTATGTAAGACCGCTTCTCCTTTGAAAAATCAGCCGTCATTTTTGAGACATGATGAACATGCCTAAGTAGACTGTTTCCGCACGAAGTACGTGTCCAAATTAATTTGAAAGTAGTGGTAAAATGTGCCCTGCACAGCACATATATTTTTTCTCCAGAAAATTGCACTTGTCCGCGGACAACTGAAACCAGAAAAACACACTTGTCCGACGGTCAATTTACCCGTGTCGGACGAGTCGGGCGTTGGATTTCCGCACCCCTGCAAAGGAACTGCCTGAAGAGCTCAGAGACAGAACTGTGGCAAGGCACAGATCTGACCAAGGTTACAAAAACATTTCTGCTGCACTTAAGGTTCCCAAGAGCACAGTGGCCTCCATAATCCTTAAATGGAAGACGTTTGGGACAACCAGAACCCTTCCTAGAGCTGGCCGTCCGGCCAAGCTGAGCTACCGGGGGAGAAGAGCCTTGGTGAGAGAGTTAAAGAAGAACCCAAAGATCACTTTGGCTGAGCTCCAGAGATTCAGTCAGGAGATTAGAGAAAGTTGTAGAAAGTCAACCATCACTGCAGCCCTCCACCAGTCAGGGATTTATGGCAGAGTGGCCTGTCGGAAGCCTCTCCTCAGTGCAAGACACACAACAGCCCGCATGGAGTTTGCTAAAAGACACCTGAAGGACTCCGAGATGGTGAGAAATAAGATTCTCTGGTCTGATGAGACCAGGATAGAACATTTTGGCCTTAATTCTAAGCGGTATGTGTGGAGACAACCAGGCACTGCTCATCACTTGTCCAATACAGTCCCCACAGTGAAGCATGGCGGTAACAGCATCATGCTGTGGGGGTGTTTTTCAGCTGCAGGGACAGGACGACTGGTTGCAATCGAGGGAAAGATGAATGCGGCCAAGTACCGGGATATCCTGGACAAAAACCTTCTCCAGAGTGCTAAGGTCCTCAGACTGGGCCAAAGGTTTACATTCCAACAAGACAATGACCCTAAGCACACAGCTAAAATAATGAAGGAGTGGCTTCACAACAACTCTGTGACTGTTCTTGAATGGCCCAGCCAGAGCCCTGACTTAAACCCAATTGAGAATCTCTGGAGAGACCTAAAAATGGCTGTCCACCAACGTTTACCATCCAACCTGACCAACCTGAGGATCTGCAAGGAGGAATGGCAGAGGATCCCCAAATCCAGGTGTGAAAAACTTGTTGCATCTTTCCCAAGAAAAGACTCATGGCTGTATTGGCTCAAAAGGGTGCTTCTACTAAATACTGAGCAAAGGGTCCGAATACTTAGGACCATGTGATATTTCAGTTTTTCTTTTTTAATAAATCGGCAACAATTTCAAAAATTCTTTTTTTGTCTGTCAATATGGGGTGCCGTGTGTACATTAATGAGGAAAAAATTAATTTAAATGATTTTAGCAAATGGCTGCAATATAACAGAGTGAAAAATTGAAGGGGGTCTGAATACTTTCCGTACCCACTGTAGAAGAGACACAAATTGATAAATGCAACACATTTTCCTTGCATGTCTCATTCTATTTCCTCATTGCCTTCTAAAAATCATATTTTTTAACTTGCGTGTAATTTTGTTATTCCATGAATTTCCTTGAATGCTTTCATGTCTCTTCACCGTTCTTTCATAATCACCAATACACATCAATCATAAAACTGTCACTTACACTAACCTGCTGCATAAGAACAACACTGCCATAATTCTGAATAATAACTTCTTATGCAGCAGGTAAGGTCATGAATAGCTGGTTAATTTCATGAAAATTGAGGATGCTCTGATCCTGGTTTTTTTAAGAGTCAATACCGATCACGGTATCTAATTACAGGATTGGCCAATTCAAATTCTTTTCTCTTTAAAAAAATAATAAATACACTAAGCTCCATGGAGAAGCTTTACAGTCTAATAAGTATTAACTTTGATATTCTTATACCGTATTTTTCTGACCATAAGACGCACTTTTTTTTCCTCAAAAGTGGGGGGAAAAATGAGGGTGCGTCTTATAGTCTGAATGCTGTCCAGCAAGGCTGTTATAAAAGGATATTTGTTTGCCTGTGGTGTCCCATGCGCCGTCGCCCGCTGCTGCGTTCGCTTACTGTACTTACAATTTACAGTTCAGGTGCTAGAGGTGATGTCTGCCCTCCCCGCCCCTTATAGCCATAGCCGCTCAATCAGCAACGCCATACGGACGGGAGCCGAGGGAACGCCCGCCCACCACTCTTGGACACACCAAACCAATCAGGTGCTAGAGGTGATGTCTGCCCTCCCTGCCCCTTAAAGCCATAGCCGCTCAATCAGCGATGCCGTACGGACAGGCAGCGAGGTAATGCCCGCCCACCACTTTCAGACATGCCACAAATGACGCGAAAGGAGGCGGGATAGCGTCTGCCAACAGTAGGAGTCAGATGACCTCTATGCCGATGATGGCGCGAAGGGAGGAGGGGGAAGGACTTGATGTACTGGTACCTGGGAAAATAAGATTATTAAAACCATGACAGCCTGTGACAGTCGTCTCCCTTTCTCCCTCCACATGCTTCTTACTGTGCTGGTACTAATGTGCTGCTCCATGTCCAGCTTGTTGTAGCTGTGTTCGCGAGAGCACTGCAAGTCCCGCCTCCTGGAGTCTCAATGGTCAGTCATTCAGGTCACATGATCAGCACAGCTCATGCCTCCTGTGTGTGTGTAACACTGATTGACAGGATCAGATCATCAAGGACAGGTCCAGACAGGAGGATTCAATTCCATCACCAGAAGTGTCCTAGGTACCATACTTCTACAACAAAATGTGTTTAAACAAAAAAAAAAAAAAAAAAAAATGTACAGTGGTAAATTAAAAAAATAAAAAAAGCCCTGCCTAGGTGCTTTTTTAAAGTGCACTAACCAGCAGCACTTACAAAACAAAATACAGTGGAACCTTGGTTTGCGAGCATAATTCGTTCCGTAAATGTGCTCGCAGTCCAAAGCACTCATGTATTAAAGAGAATTTTCCCATAAGAAATAATCGGAACTCAGACGGTTCGTTCCTCAACCCAAAACTATTCATATAAAAATGATTAATACAAAATATAAAGTAAAAATACATGAAACAAATTAACCTGCACTTTACCTTTGAAAAGAATCATGGCTGGTTTGAGCGAGTTTCTAAACTCTTGTGGGATTCCACCCAATGTGACGACACGCGGAAGAGTGTCCCAAAGCAAATCAGTCTCCCAGCGCTGTAGCAGTTCGCCATAAAAGCGAATCCGAAAAGATCGCGGACATGCTACAAGCGCTTGCCTTCGATGGGTGATACAAGGAACATTATAAATGCGCAGGGTACTTGGCCACGACCCTGCCTGACTGCTGTGTATGTGTATAGGAGAGTGGCAGATCCCACTACAATAACCGCACTGTTGCTGTTTCAAGCTGAATAAAGCTGGTGCTGCTAAAGTACTGAGACTCAGCTTCGTGTTTTGGGGTGCAAGACGGGGACTCGCACGTCACAGCACACAAGCGCACCCACACACACACACTGTCACAATGCTGTAGTAAACAGTATACGTGCGTACGGATGTTGACTATATGAGTGAGGCATGCCGACTCAGACGGAGAATAGGAGACGATTGCCCACAATCCCGCAGTGAGAGAGTGAGCGTGAAGAACCATCAGCTCAGTTGTGATCACAGGACGCTCAGCAGACAGAGTATACATACTACTCGTATTGCAAGACCTCGCTTGTTTATCAAGTCAAAATTTATTAAAAATTTTAGCTTGTCTTGCAAAACACTCGTAAACCAAGTTACTCGCAAACCGAGGTTCCACTGTAAAGGCATGATCAGCATCTATGCACTGCCTAGATACTGATCACGCTACTCACCCATCCGAGGAGCCGCTGTCCGCCGTGTCATCTGCTCCATTCGGCGGAGCACGGGTTCGTCCAGTCGGCCTCCCGGGCCTATGTGATGCTGCACAGTGCCCTGACAGGCAGGCAAGGAGCCCGTCATGGCAGGAGAAACACACATAATCTCTCCTGCCATGCAAAGCCCTGCCTGTCAGGCTGGTTGGTGCCCTTTAATAGTAATACCGCTTGGCGATGCATGGATTAAGATTTACGGTAACCCATGTGAATCGCCAAGTGGTAGGAGTCAAATTACTGATGTGTACAGTAATAGGTCTCTCATAACTGACAATTCTTTCATTACTGTATTTTCCTTAGAAAAACACCAATTCTCTAACGGTACAAAATGTCAAAGATGAAAAGATTAGCATATAAAATTCCGTTTAAACTGGAGGTAGTAAAATATGCAAAAGAACATGGAAACAGAGCAGCAGAGAGACATTTTGGGCCACCTCCAACTGAAAAAAATAAGAGTGGAGGAAACAGAAGGATCAGCTGCAAAAACTTGATAAAACTACCGGTAGCACACTTTTCATGGGCATGCTGCAAAATGGCCACAGAAATGGACATGAAAGAATGGATCACACGTCACCGGAATATGGGCTTCTCAGTTTCTACAAAAATGATCATCTATGAAGCCAAACACATTGCTGTAGAGAAAGGCATCAAGGATTTTACTGGCTCGCCATCATGGTGCTACAGATTTATGAGAAGCGGCCTTGCTATGCGCACAAAAATGTCACAAGAATATGAATCAAAGATTCTGTCTTTTCATAAATTTGTAATTAATGCTAGGAAAAAAATGATTTTCCAATGGACCAGATTGGGAATATGGATGAAGTCCCGCTAACCTTTGATGTGCCATCTAATAAGACGGTTGACTTCAAAAGGTGCCAAAACAATAACCATAGAAAACACATTACACTGCTGTGTTGTCCTGCTGTGCTGACAGCACCAAATTGCCACCGATGCTAATTTTCAAAAGGAAAACCTGTCCAAAAGATGTTATTCCATGAGGAGTTGTTGTGCATGTTCATGAAAAAGGATGGATGGACGAAAATGGAATGAAAGTATGGATTGAAAACGTGTGGTCCAAACGTCCTGGAGGGCTTCTGAAAAAATCTTAGTGCTTGACCAGTTCAGAGCACATATTAACGAAACAAAAAACAGATTTTAAGAGGTGAAGAGTCATCTAGCTGTAATTCCTGCGGGTCTTACCAGCCAGTTGCAACCTCTCGACGTTTCAATCAACAAACCATTTAAAGTCTTTATGAGAGAAGAGTGGAACAAATGGATGGCTGCTGGGAATCATGATCTGACTTCTACTGGGCAAATGAAGAGGCCCACTATCACTCAAGTTTGTGAATGGGTTAAAACATCATGGCAGTCAGTGAAGGAGGAAATCGTTGCACGATCATTCAAAAAATGTGGAATTAGCAATGTCTTAGATGGAACTGAAAATATCATATATGAACTTAGCGAAGGAAGTGATATGTGATTGTGAGCAACTGAGCTTCATAAATTCTAACACTAGCGATGATGCGTTTTTGGGGCTTCCAGAAAACTAGAAAAGTGCTTGAGCCTCTAAGTCTTTCCTCATTTGTTAATGGAAGTGATGATGGTTCTTAACACCACTGTTCAGTTTACGCTGTTAAATATTACCGTATTTTGCTATATTTTACTAAATATGTTAGTATACCGGTACTATTTGGTTCAGAGTATTTTTTTCTTCTTTTCCTGCTCTAAAAACTGGGTGCGTCTTATGGTCCGAAAAATACGGTAATTAAACTATAGTCCACACGTGTTAAAAAAAAAAATATATATATATCTTGGTGAATTGTTAGGTGACCATATAAAACACTAAGATTTCCTTAAATTATACTTTAAACTTATAAAACACATAGAGAAAATATTTATCCATAGTATATAGTACATAATGCATCTCATAATTACATGCCATCATACTTGCTTTTTTCTGTAATGTACGCATCTAAAACTTTTCAAAGCTTAATTTGAAAAAGCCAGCTTTCACGATCTAATAAAAATAACAGTACTGTATATTCTCACACAACACTTCAAGTGACAGTTAAAACATTGCCTAAATGTAAATATACAGTACATGTACTTAAAGGTTTTAAATATTTTAATCATTAATTGCACTACAGTTTTCCTTGTTGTTGAAATACTACATTTACTTATATTTACAGTTTTTTGTATTTTTGTTTTTCTTTCCAGTAAAACAGCTGAACATTCCTAATTCTTCAAATACAGATTACCATTTTGATTATGCAATACTTGTTTCTTACCAACACAGTACTGTAAGACATACACAAATAATAAACACAATAGAAACAAAAAAGCAACAAAACGATCAAATGTTCATAAGATGTTAAGGAAATTTAAGGAAAAAATGCTTAATAGGTTTACACGCAAAATAGACAAATTTTGCTTTTACGCCAAGTCTAATGTTTACTAAGCAGCAATTTCAAATTCTTCTTTCGTTTTTCTAATTGAAAATGTGAACTGATGTACGTAATACAAGTTCATTCACCATCTAAACTCAGACGGACAGTGCTCATTTTAATTAGTGGACAGAATAAACAGGTCTAAATTAAAGCAGCCTTTTCTGCTACTTGCGTAATTGCACAGGTCAACCCCTCCGATTCCTTTTTCTCAGTTTATTACTCCACTTTCTTTAGTGTAAAGGCTAGTATTCCAAACTTCCCTCTCTCTCTCTCTCTCTGGTAGTCTGCCTTACTGCTCTGGCACAACTAAATTACCGTAATGCTCAGGAAGGCAGTGTTCAAAAAAGATTTTTGTGATCAGCCAATTTATTCATCACCGATGGTCTTTAGTGATAAAAAATCTGCCAATTGATTAAAGAATTACTAGAATGTTCTCTAGTAAGCTTGGAACAATGTTTTGTATGGCATTTTATGTTTAGTGCAATATTCTTTAAATAAACTTTGCACTCAGTTCAGAACACATTAAAAAACAATTAGGAAAGCTTGTTTTACATTCCAAAATGTCCAACTTTCTGAAAGCATTTCCAGAAATAAAGTTTAGTCATTATGAATATCAAGAATTGTAATAAGACAACTAATAATTGGGAGTTGTAATCACAAGACACATATCTCAATATTGACTTTACAACAGCACATGTTTTTGACTGGCCATTATCCAGGAGTGTAGTAATTAACTAGGAACTTGAATGTTCCCAAAAAAGTGGTATGTTGACTGTTCTTACTCTAGTTTGACCATTCTGCTTGTACATTCATAATATTTCTAGCTGGACTTGCCAGTAAAACTGAAGAAAACAGACAAATGCAGAAGGCAACACTTAACTGGTATATGTGAATTACATTTCTGGCTAATGGAAATCATTGAATGTGTAAACTAGCTAATGCAACCTCAATAACGTCAAACGTGTTTCTGCACAAAGCTTTATCCGTATTTGTACATCAGCCATAGGGGAAAAATATACTCTACTATTGAACTACAGTATCTACAGCACAGATGTTTGATGATTACCTTACTGTTCCAGAAAACCATCTGTGATCCTAAAGTTGTCAGTTACCAAAATTATTTAGTTACCATTTTTTAAATTGTGACTAACTTCAAACTAAATTAATTGCAGAAGACATTGCACAATGCGCAAACTAATGTTACTCATTTAGAAACCACTTTTTTTTTTAAATAAAGAAATGCAGAATGTGGTTCAGACTCGACTTTAACAATGAAAGAGTAACAATATTTTGTCATCTTAGATACTTTTTAATTAAAAGTATCGTGGAAATATTTTATTTAGAAAGAATGGAACAAACGGATGTTTGCAGTAAAGAAGAAGAAATGTCTAGGATGTTCCACTTAACTTTTATTTGGGATCAGCAACCATAAACCTCTCACCTAATAAACTTTGGTTGAAATAGGAGACAATCGACCTGAAAAAAGCACGTTAATCAGAATAAGGGGTATTGTCAATAACCTTTTTATAGTGATACTGACAACGTCCGACAGAACCAAGGCGGACATAATTATTGAACAGTATACAAAAGAGAGCTCCAGAGTATTAGTTTCGGTACAACCCAAAATAACTCCTCCTAGAATGTTACCATCCATGGTCGTCGCTCCGTTCTCAAAGTGATAAATGCTATGGCTTTCATTGTCACTTTCCAGTTATCCAGCGGCTCAAGACAAACTTACTGGTTAATCTGCTTGCTTTCTTTCCTTCGTCTGTTTCTCGGTACAATACCTTTCTTTCATTCCACTGCTGTAGCTACTTAAGCCTACCGCGTCCAGCGCCACTTACCTCCCTGCGGCTCTCTTCGTGCCTGCTTTCTCGCTCTCTCTCTATTTAGCAACATCACTGGAAATAGATGCTACGCCTCGGGTCCAACAAGCTCTGCCCTCTTCAATTTTCCGTAGTTTCCCCTTTGTCTATCGGTTATTTAAGCTGAACTCCAATGGAAACGTCTTCTCGGATTCACTTTTTCCATGCGACTGTCCAGCTCACGCGCACGCATACGCAAGACATTTCGTGTAAAGATAACGTTTCTTCTCCAGCCGTTAGAATTGCTTACGGTGGATGCTGAACAAATCAGCATTTTTACAGATCAATAAGGTCACTGTAAAAGTAGATGAGGCTTCTTGCCAAAATGTCAACATTCCGGCTTTAACTCACCTCATACCAAACATCCAACGTCCATTCCTCCGGCTTCATCTACGACTGCAAACATAATGACGCCGAAAAACCTCGGTAGTCGGGGTTGCTATACTTGACAAGCACTTTGAAAACCAATCATAGTTAAAGTCCCGCCCAATCGTACAAACTGTAACCCACTATTGGTTATCCCATTTCAAGCAAACGTGCTTTGCCACACCCGCCCCTCCCTGCAAAGCTTAGCAGCAAACTTCCGCAGCTCCGCTACATTGGAAATCCAATCAAATTATGCAGATCTGCGGAGCGAACGAAAGATCGCCATTGCACGGATTGGTCAATTGGTTATTAATTTGCTCGAAGAGGTGGAACTAGGCAGTTCAATTTGGAGGGTACTTTTTCAATGGCTGAGTTACTAAAGAAGGAAGGTACAACCTACAGAGCCAAGTCTTTAAATGGATATCGTTAAATAAATAAATACATACATACATACATACATACATACATACATACATACATACATACATACATACATACATACATAGAGAAAGAAGAATGTGAAAGTAAAATTGGCTATTTAGACATAAGAATATTTGTGGCTATGGATGCTCAGCTCAACTTTTTTTATGAACTACTGGTGGAAAACTGTAGCGGGATGGAGAATTTTCCACCCATAGGGATAGCAGTTTAATGCTTACAACTTAAAATGTTTACATTAAAAAATCCATCATTTAACAGTATTTCTTTACTGGTAATGCAACAAGAGAAGACTTCTCTGGCAATAAATAAAGGTTTTACTAATTATTATCCCACTAAATCTAAATCACTAAGTATATAAGCTTATTTGGTTATGTATTTTTCACTTTTCTTTCAACTTTTTCATCAGAACAGCTGTACAACACAAACAATTAGGTGAAATAAAGTCCATATTTGACACACACAAACCCACTTTTTATTATCAAATATACTAACAAAGTCGACAAGTTATTTAATATTTTATTGTTTTGTTTTAAATGTTAAATTCAAATAAGATAACTCACCAATTATGCTGCCTGTTTTATCTGTAAAGTAGTGTACAGTTTTTAAGCTTTTATTTTCTAGCTATTTGTTCATTGTACTGTCAACTGTACTGGCCAGCAAGTCAAGTTTAGGCTGGAATGTTGCATAGTTCAGTCCACATTTCCTTGGTTCTAAGTGAATGGTCACTGGAGAGTAGCCTAACTACCATTTGGTTCCTGTTATCATATCTAAAATAATTTATTAGTGAGAAATCTATCTCTACATGTCCATTGGATATAGGAAGAATGAACATTTGAATTGTACCGTTTGCCAGCTTTTGAAAGCAATGGTGGCTTGTAGTATATGTGTTAGAACATTAGAATGCTTGAACTTGAAGCCAAAAGATTTCTTCTGTTTCACTTATGAGAAAAGCTGTTAAAGCTATTCCACAGCACTAAGATTACATAGAAAAACTGAAAGCATAACTCTGTCACTCTTGGTTTGTCAGAGCATATAGGTACCTTTTGATTTAAATTATTTTTTGATAGATGATCATTTATTACAATGAAGATTGTGCTGAAATGACAGCCACTGCATGCCCTGCTTGAGGTCATAGGGAAAGCTAAGTCTGTTAAGATACACCCCTGCCCTGTGCAACTGGATCCTGGACTTCCTGACTGAGACTTCCCAAACAGTCGGTGTCAGAAATCAGCACCATCTTCAGTACCATCACACTGAGCACTGGAGCCCCCCCAGGGCTGTTTACTCATCCCATTTCTGTAAACTCTGCTGCATACAGCTGTAACACTATTATTACATTTGCGAGTCACATAGCAGCAATGGGTCTTATCAGCAATCGGGATGAGTCAGCTTACAGAATGGAGATATGACGTTTGACAGACTGGTGCAAGTGCAACAATCTGTCTCTTAATGTGAACAAAACAAAAGAGATGCTTGTTGATGTAAGTAAGGCCCACACTGTCCACAGCCAACTGCACACTGAGGGTTTTGCAGTGGAATTGGTCGAGAGCACAAAATTCCTTGGTGTGCACCTGGAAGCTGACCTTACTTGGTCAACTAATGACACCTAAAAGGCAAAGAAAGCACAACAGCATCTCCCATTTTGTGGCAGCTGAAGAAGTAACACAAAAGTTCTGAAACATTTCGTTCATTTGAAAATTTGTTAACTACTTCTAACACCTAGTAAGTTTTATCTAAAACAGTTACATGCTATACACAAGTAGAAAACCTACACTCCCATAAGTTTTATTATCTTTGATATTTCAAATTAAAAAGCTACATGGCACTAGGAAAAAGAGTATTTCTGGAGTGATATTTGTTGGTCTTTAAAGCAACTACTCTCCCTGATTAAGTAAAGTTAATTAAGTTCTGCATGCAATATGTATCTGTTATCAGCTGAGATGATTTTCAGCTTCTTCAGGATTGCCTTCTGACACACATTTAACAAATCATCTACATTAGTTCCAATAATTTTGGTTCCATGTTTGGTAACCTGCTGGAGCTTTTTACATTTTGATTTGTCAGACTACTAAACCAGGCAATGAAGCTAATAAACGTGATGACAGACTAAATCAAAGTGCAATAAAAAGACAACACTTTAAACAGTCTGAGTTTACACAGGAGAAATAAGCACCAATAGTATATAAAATGGATATTTTTTGTGTTAATATTTCAAATTTAAGATTATTGTCTGGCTGACTAGGTGAGTTCTCATTCCCCAGAGCAACATGCGATGAATATACAAATTTCTGCTTCTTAAAGTCAAATTTTATTTCTTTAGCTTTTATGAAATTATGAATAAGATTGTTCTTATTGTATTATCCTGGACAGTTATGCACTACAGTGTTGATCACATATTGTAACTGATGCAGAGATTAAGTTCCGAGATTCATCAAACACAACTCTTCTGATGGTGAGTTCAGTAGTTTGTGAAATATCTTTATATATTACACACCAACCTCGGTGCAGTTTACTTTATCTATAATGAATTGTTGTGATAGCTAAATATTAAGTTGAAAGTCTATTAGCTGCATGTAGTCATAGCAGGCTAAGCTGAAAAGTAGTCATTCTTAAGTTTTAATTCATATGTTTCCTTTGATTTTTAGTTTTAGTTTTATTCTGTGTGAGCTTCTACTGCACTGAATAATATATTAACACATTGACTACTTGGCCATTTATTACCAGGATGCTGTAGTTTAGGTCTACATTTATATGGTACATCATGAACTCTATCAAAAATCATTAAAAAATATAAAGAAATTTATTAAAAATCAACAGTTTTATTATCAAAAGTCAAAAATGTAAAGAACTGTTAATTATTTTATTTTGACTAGCAACACCACTAAACGTCTGCAATTGAATGACAATCCATGAAGGATGCCACCACGCAGAGTGCAGGCTTAGAAGCATATGTGTTGTAAATATACAGTAACACGTTTCTTTGCACTGTCCATGCTTGTTGCACACAATACATTTGGTACTTGATGCGCTCAGTGGGCGGAAGAATGTCCATGTAGTTCTCTCCTAATAGTCATGACAAATCAGATGCCATGTGACAAAGAAACACGTTTGGGGCAGTTATTTGCATCAGTGTCAGAGCCTACAGGTTCCACTTCATCCAATTGATTGTCATTGTCTTGATCACTGTCACTATTATCAAAATATTCACATTGAAATAAATATAGTTGTTTCAAAACATCAGCAGCTTTATACCTTTTTTGCAATGATATAACCACCGACTGTCTGTTTTTAACCCTATTTTCTGCAAGCTGTTGCATCTAAAAAAGAAAAAGTATATGGCTATCCAATAGATGGCAGCACTATAATAATGATATGCAACAGCAAAGCTCCTTGACAAGCTAGCTGTGTCTAAAATGGCTATATACTGACATATGAGTTATATCGTATGTCACACATTGACATGCTCAATAAGATAGGACTTAACTTGTACCTTGCATTCAAAGTGCAGTTAATAAAGTGCAATTAAATCCTATTAAGCATAACAGGATAAAGACTTCAGAGTCTGTAGTTTGAAAAACAAACACCTTGCAGGTCTTCGGTTGTTATCTTCCTTAAATGCACACCAAATACCAGTGTCATCAGCAACAGCAAAAACATGATTCTGTGATGATGATCTTAAAGGCAGAGTTTTGAAGAAAAGCCACATCTGGAGCTGGCAAATTTAAAGAAATAATTAAAATGGATAAAAGTATAAAGATATTGGAAGCAGGATGACTCGAAAAAATGTGTCATGGTCAGCATCCCAGAGTTGTCTTTTCTATGTTGTGGATGACTCTGGTATTTAGAGTGTGTTTAAAGAAGAAATTAACTGAGAACCTGTGAGGTGTTTGTTTCTTAAACTACAAACCCTGCGAATCTTATCTTCTTATGCAGCTGTTCATCTGGGCTTTTCCCTTCTTTTTCTATCCTGTTTAGATCCTGTTTGCCCTCTTCTCTCAAGACAGTAAATTATACATTAATAGGAAATCTTGAGTTTAATGGCAATCGTTCATTTGGAATAACCTTCATTCTGCAAAACAAAGCAATAGACTGACAGGTTTTTTTGTGAAAGCTGTTTCATTTTGACCATTTTTGAACCCAGGACTGAACTTTAAGAATACCAGTACCTTACAATTCACCTGAACAGAATAACGGGTTTAAGTGGTGCTAATGAAATTACAAAGGTTTCTCTAATAACCCATTAACATTTTAAAATGACTAATTAAGGATTAGCTAAGGGAGTTAACCTTTAGGACAAATGCAGGAATGTCGTCATTTGTAGTCATGTGTGAATAATATTAAAAATCAGTCATTTTCAGGAGTAAAAGCCATTAGCAGTAGCAGTAATATCTTGGCTGTGTTTTGAAAACAATTTAATGTATCTTGATAAAAAAAAAACTATAAATTTCTGTCAATAACATGGAAATATCTGAGTGTGTCCAAACATTTGAATGGTAATGTAAGTTTTAGGACAAACCTTTTGATTTATTGTCAGTCAACATCTGCATCCTCATCTTGGCAGTGACTAAAAGAATGAGATAGCAAGCAAAAGTGCTATTCTCTGTTAGACAATGAAGTGCTCAACATTACAGAAGGATATTTAAATAAACTGTTGCTTCTCCGAATTGAAAGGAGCCAATTGTGGTGGTTTTTGTGTTTAGTTAAAATTCTCTTTTTGTGCCTCTCACAGGGTGTGTACAGGAGGAAATCTGGGGCAGCTCCAAGGCAAGCTGTAGTGATGTTATCTCTCAGCTTGCCTGGAAGTATCTGGGAATTCCCCAGATGTTGCTGAGGCTGGGGTGTTACCACTGAAATATGCAATCAAAATGAAAAATTAAAATAATGTTTAGAGAAAAATAAAGTGTATTAAGCCATGATTACAGTCTATTATATTTAGTAAATGCTAGTACTTTGTTAGGCTTTATAAGTATAAAGACCAAAAGAGAAAAAGAAGTATTTTATGAAATATACAGTACAAAGTTAAAAAAAGGGCGGCACAGTGGCACAGTGGTAGCGCTGCTGCCTCACAGTTAGGAGACCCGGGTTCGCTTCCCGGGTCCTCCCCACGTGGAGTTTGCATGTTCTCCCCATGTCTGCATGGGTTTCCTCCGGGCGCTCCGGTTTCCTCCCACAATCCAAAGACATGCAGGTTAGGTGGATTGGTGATTCTAAATTGGCCCTAGTGTGTGTTTGTGTGTGTCCTGCGGTGGGTTGGCACCCTGCCCCGGGATTGGTTCCTGCCTTGTGCCCTGTGTTGGTTGGGATTGGCTCCAGCAGACCCCCGTGACCCTGTATTCAGATTCAGCGGGTTAGACAATGGATGGATGGAAGTTAAAAAAAAAAAAAAAACTTATTTTAACATTTTTTCTTCTGTAACTGATAATCAGACATACTAAGTTGCTGGAAAGATGAGTTTTAATTTCAAAAGGTATAGAAACAAGATGAAACTAGGATTATATTTTGCTAGGAAAATCTACACATTTTGACTGTAAAAGGCCATTGTAACCCTAATAACCGTGGAGATTTAGTACTATGGACAACTCCTTCTGCACATTTATTCATCACACATTCCATATTTTCTTTTAGGCACCAGTGGTTTGTTAATATTTCCCTTGGTTAAGATTATGGTAAGATGAAATAGTTTTGTAGATCAATTTCATATAGTTCAGGTGTTTTCAACCTTGAATATCTTTATGATTTGACAATTGCATTCATGATTCCAGGTTAGATTTAGGGACACATCCCTTTCACTTCCAGATCTTCCAGACTCAGAACTAGGGAAGGATCCTTTTTCAATTTGCACTGTTTGTTGCTATTAGGGAATGTAATTTAAAAACATTTAATTGTAATATGTACTAGGCTGACCCGACTTTTAAGTTGACCACTTTTTAAGGCAATTCAATATGTAGATCAATTTGATATTTTATACAAACTCATTAATTTGGTTATATTGCATTTGAGCGGTATTACTTTAATACTCGTAGTTTCTGTTATTTTTGTGATGAAATTTAAACTTTTTTTCTATAGTGAGGTCGCCCTTTTGAACCCCCCTTATATTTACTACGCGGTGAGGCATTTGTACTCCATCAACATTAATTATTTCCAGAGACATAATTTTGTCTATTTTTCCAGCGCATCGCGCACAAAAGCAAGGGAACGATGGGAGCACCAGAACTCTGCTCACATCATGTCGCTTCGTACCGCAAGCTGCAAGTAGTAAGTCTGTGATAAGCAGAATACCGCTACGCTTTCCATTCACAGAAGGACAATCCCAACCGCTTTTATATAGTAAGAAAGAAGAAGAAGATATCGCACAGTCTGGAGTAGAAAATCATCTTTTACCTGGAAAAACGAAACTACAAATCCCATCGTGCATTGCAAAATGGATGGGGCGTGTGTGAAACTCCGCGCCTGCGTAGCACTCACGGGACGGAAGGACAATCCCGACCGCTTTTATATAGAAGGATGCTGGTAACCCAATATTGTCATGATTCTGCCTGTTTAATAAATCTCAAATGGGTGAAAGACCTCAGAAATGAAACTCAGATCAACATTTCCACACAACTCTCAGGAGGAAAGTGAAGACCTCACCACTCCAAAGCATCTTTACTTCTAATACAAGTTGTAGGCTGTGCTCAGTAGTGGGAACATGCCTAAAAGTCAGAATATCCACAAAGGAAGAAAGGAAATACTGTACCATAAAATACATTTGGTCAATGAAAACAAAAAATATTCCTTTAATAGAGATTTTTTCATGTCAAGAAAAATAAGCGGAAAACTGGAGAAAACAGGCAGGAGGAAAAAAAGATAAACAAAAAAGGTTTGCCTTTTAGCAAACAAATTCAATTACAAAACCTTTCAGGGGAAAACCTGAAGTCAAAAAGCCAGGAAATCTAATTACAAAAAACAAAAGTAAAAATAAAAGAACAGGAGAAAATCACAATGCTGAAGCAGCCACTTCCTGTGCAGCTTGCTTGTAAATAACACTGGAAATGTCGCCTTAGCTGTAGTTTCAGGGGGCCCCAGCCCTCTTGGCGCAATATAAAGAATACAGGGAACATAAATTAGAAGACTACTGAACATAATACAATCATAAAAAAAATTACACAAATAAATAAAATAATATTCATAATAACCTGATCCATACATAATCAATCAAAAAGAAGAAATAAACTGAAAAGAGGTTAAGGATAGACCTCTGGTTAAACCAACACGTATATTTATAAATAATGCAGTGATTCTACAGTTATATAATTAATCAATTGCTTTAATAAGCTGAAATAGCGTACGACAGAAGATGCGATCAGGGCTGAGACTGTAGGCAGTTTCCCTTAACACTTACAGGAGACAAGAGCACATTATTGTCATACAGTATATCAGGTGGATTTTATGTATATTGTATAGTTTATTGTTGTTTTGTTAATTTTCAATGATAATTTTTTGAGTCTTTATATTATTTCTGTTGATTTCATATGTGGCTTTGTAATAGTGTACTGTTAATTAAACTTGCATTCTATGTTCTTTGTAGTAGAGACCCAAGAGGTGGGACTACCCCCTGACGTCACCATTCCTAGGTTCTCACTCGGGCTATTTAAACTGACTGAGAAGGCTCAGGAGTTTATTGTGGAGTTATAGTGCACATTGTGTTTTATGTTATGATTCTTCTGGCTTTCTGGATCACTTTTGGTTCTGATTTTTGGTTGAGGTACTGGGACTCATTTACTTAGGACTGTCATTTAGATAACTAATTTCTGACTCTTTTTGCCTTTTTGAGCTTTTCTTTGTATTTTGATATTTTTGTAAATAAATAGTTACTTTATAAAGATTTTTAATTTTCCCTTTTAATAGAAGCCAAGCGTAGATGGTTATCCTACCTTTTGTGTGCCTTTTGTTTAATTTTGGTATAGCTGTTTTTGCCAGCTCTCCATTTTTCAGCCTGCTCAGATTAAAGGCCTGGCTAAAGTTAAGGTTGCTTCTGCTGGGCACACCAGGTAGGATTCTGGCTCACTCCTTTATTTTGCTTTGGAGGAAGCACCCAATTAATGACAATGCTCCATTAGAAAATGTTCAGGGAATCTTTGTTGCCATTCCAGTGTAAATAAGCCATCACTGTTAAGGAACAGCAACATTCTTAATTATAGTAGAAGCCGCAGAACAAGGTACTTCAGAGACAATTATATAATTAAAAGAGGTGGAGGTAGAGCTTTATGGAATAGTAGCACCCCAGGATGACAAAGTACAATATGAAAGCTCATCACAGTATGTGTGGCTCCTCACTATTTTTATGGTAGCCTGACTACTTTGGGATTGCCCAGTTCTTTGAGCAGAAGATGGGATTTAGGATGGCGGAGACAACAGGGACCACTGAAGAGAACTCTATAAAGATTGTTAAGATGTTCTGGAAGGTATTCCCTGACCCCCTTCCAATGATTTTTTAATATGGTATAGAGTTGGGATGTGTTAGGAGGACAAGAGCTTAGTGGAAAGAAGAAACTGGCCAAGTGTCAGTAAGGAGTACTCAAGATAAAAGGAGCTATATAGTCTGGTACATTGGATGGGCAAGCATGCTAAGAACACCAGGAAATTTCGTAAGACAATGGTCCTCAGTTATAGTGCTGTTAGTTTATCGGGTGTATCAGAAGTACTATGTAACTGACTAAGCACTTTTCTGTATGCAATATTTCTAGTTTTCTTTTTATATACCAAGGGGTAATATTATTGGCAGGCAGTATGCTGTTATGGTGTAGGATTTGGACTTTGGTTCAAATCCTGCTACTCGCCACAAGCAAGTCACTTACCCTGCCTGTGCTCCATTGGAAACAGAAATGTAACCAATTGCATCTCAAATATTGTAAGCTGCCTTGGATAAAGGCATAAGGTAAGTAGTAATAATAATGATATTATTAGGTCAGTTGAGCTAATTACTTTTGAACATGCCATATACAATTGTCCATGACTAAAACATTCCTACATTAGACCAATTTCTGCTTTCTTCTACTTTCCTAGTGACTTTTTGTTGACATGAAAAGCAGTGCTTGAAGTGGATATACTTAAGTATTAGTACAGTTTGTGTTACAATGACATATTAACGTGAAGAGCAAGGAGCATGGAGCAGTAGCTTTGAGCATCATGACACACAATATAACATTGAGATCCTTCGAAAACCAGAGATCAAAATTTTTGATGAATCTAAAGCTTTTGTTCCTTCCTCACAGATGATAGGATATGGTGGCTTTAGAAAACAGAAACTTTTGAAAAACTTGCAATAATTTATTTTCACAAAGAATATGAGGAAGTGCATTCCACATTTTTGGATGGAGAGAAGCCACAGAAGGCTCTGTCACCCATACAGGACCAGATTCAAAAGATCAGATTTGTAAGACAAGAAGATACAATAAAAGAAGCTCAGAAAGATAGGATGGAACTGGTCATTTAGAGCTTTGTAAATCAGCAGGAGTATCTTATAGTGAATACAGCATTTAACCAGTAGCCAACAAAGTTCTTTCAGAGTTGTATCATTAAAGTGACAATAATAGATGGACTGGATGGAATGTGGAAGTTCTGATGTAAATCTGACTGCCTTTGGTATAATAATGATGGTCCAGAATAGTGCACAAATAACACAGCTTAGTGGGAGCACATACATATTAAACAGTAGTGGGCCTAGAACTATGCTTTGCAGCACGTCCTGGGTAACGGGTACCATAAGGGGTTTCTGAGGACCCAATGCAACCATCAAATGCTTGCCTGATAAAAATAATCTAAACCATTCTAGAACAGTGCCCCCAATATATATATATATGTGGCTTCAAGGCAGTACAGCTATGCTGTGCTTGGAGTTTATTGCAGCCAAGGTTAATGTTTTTAACAAAATGTTAAGTCAGATTTTTAAGATTGTCTTTTAATTATCTCACATAGGTGTTAAATAAGTATAACTCACAATTTTATTTATGAACATTAAAATCTCTGAAGGCATCGTAAGACAAAGGCTTGCAAGTAGCTCAGATAGTTCGGTTAACAAGGAGCAGCACTTAGTATTACAGTAAAGTACAACAAAATAACAGGAGGTGGTCCACAAAGTTTAAAAGCCAGATATTCAGATGAGGTAACAGCATAACCGGGAATTTCCTTAATTAGAACCTTCTTAAGAAATATAACGGCCAAACCACCAGCAGCATGTGGTTTTCCTACTGAATGCAGTAATAACATAGTGGAGTAGTCTGATTAAGCAAGAAAAGTTCATTTGTTTTGCTGGGCTGGGTACCTCAATACCAGAAAGTGTCAGGAAATGTTAAAAGTAAATTACATTTACTTACTTTTCTTCTCTGTAACATCACATGAGTTTACTTAATTACATACTTGAGAGAAACTTGCATTTGATTGGCTAGCAGTAGATCATCTTGCCATTTTAAACTTATATTGGCATTAAAAAACAATAGGAATTGCGAAACATCAGAAAGTAAAGGAGAATAGAGGGGTTGGCTGATGGCATAGTGTAAAAAATACAAAACTTAATATGTTACAGTATTTTGAAAGCCGTCAATACTGCTGGCTTTCCCTTGTGTGCACTAACAATCTGAATTGAAAAGAAAAAATAAATGAAGCAAAGGCATAGTAAGTCACAACTCATTTCAGTATATTGTTTCAATTCAATTCCATTCAATTCAATTCCATGCAGGTATGTGTGCCAGTGTGCAACTCACTGGTTCATCTTACTTGCCTTGTGCAGAATGCTGCCAGAACAGACTCTAACCACTACAAAAGTAATTTGATTAAGTAGGTGTAATAATGGATAGAAAATTGCTTTGGAAATATGCTGGTACAGTCATTTTTTACACCATCAAACAATGAGTGAGGCAGGTCCAGAGCAGGCTAGTATGTGCTTACTCAATATCATAAATTCTAACTATGAAGTGGTGTACTTAAGACTGTCTATGTTTGTTTCAACTCATTTTCACCTTGTAGTCACTTTGATACTGGCTTCTCTTTCACATCTGTCCATAAGATTTAGTTCCAGAATTATGCTGGCTCATTGCTGTACTCCTTTTTTTTGATGTTCAGTTTATATTTGGCTGTGCAGCCTTCATAATGATCCTATTTATGTCTTCTGAATAGCAGATTGTGATAACAGCACCTCCATACTGTGAAGGTAGTCTCACCAAGAGCATTTAAATCTTACATTAAAAAAGGTGGTAAAATCATGGAAAGTGAAATGGGATGAGAAATCCCCATTTTTACAAAAGCAGAAGATCTGGTCAATTGTGGATAAATCACTGAGATTAATCTTTCCTTCTCATTGATCACCCGAGAGAATTATTTTACCCAGGCTATTGAAATAATTTATTTGTAGTGTTGAGTATGGGAAGTTCAGTTTGTTTTATTAACAGAAAGACCAGAGTATTACAGCTTACTTTACAGTCTTTGGCTGAAGTCTTGGAGTTCTTATGCAGGTAATTCCTCACTTCATTAAGGATGTGAGCAACTAGCCTAACTTTGACTGTTGCTGCCAACAGTCACACGTGTCAAAGTGGAGATGTACAGTTTTACAGCTTCCTCTGCAGAACACAGTAAAGAGTAGGAGAGAGAAACGGAGGATATCAAGTTGGAATTTATGTGGTGGCACAAAGGACTTTCATTTGATAGTCGGAAATTGTAGTATAAGAAAGGAAGAAATGGGAAATGTGAGGTAGCACGGAAGAAAATATGTAATATAGTTTTGGTTTGTAAGGTCTGCAGAGGAGATGTCAGTAAAGACATTTCCTCGAGAAATAAGCTGATCTGTCTGGCAGCATAAGTAAGACAGAAAGTGAGTAATTTGACTGGGTCGATTAGAGAAATAGAGCATAAGAATATTCCAGTTCAGAACGGAAGAAGGTAATCAACATGGAACTAACTATCCACTATGAAATATTAAAAGTTAAAATAACAGAATACAATAACACTGTCCGTCTTGAGAGGCGCTGCTATTTCTCTAATATTATAAATAACAATGCTAGTAATCCCAGAGTCTTATTTTCAACAATTGACCGTCTGTTAAACCCAGGTAACACAAAGGAATGCCCCCAGAATACTTCCAGTGAAACCTGTGAGAACATTGCTGTATTTTTCACTCAAAAAATTAATGATATTAGAGATAACATAGTATATCTCCCCAACACTGCAGATCCTCCAAAGCCCCGGTACTCCGTTATAAACAAATTAAATGCTTTCACCAGGATAGATTTACCTGAATTACATAGTATAATCTCTCAACTGAAACCCTCCACCTGCGTCCTTGATCCAATACCAACCAAGTTTTTCAAAGAAATATCAGGTGTGCTAATTGACAATATTCTGGACATAGTAAATTCGTCATTAGATACGGGGGTCTTTCCAGACTGTCTTAAGACTGCTGTAGTTAAACCCCTTCTTAAGAAACATAATCTTGACCCCTCTGCCTTTGAAAATTTTAGACCCATTTCTAACCTACCCTTCTTAAGTAAAATTCTAGAGAAGGCAGTCATTATGCAGTTAAATGACCACCTCAATAAACATGCTATTCTTGATACTTTTCAGTCAGGCTTCAGAACAAATCACAGTACAGAAACTGCACTCGTTAAAGTAGTAAATGACTTGCGGGTAAATGCAGAAGAGGCCATTTATCTGTTCTCATCCTCTTAGATCTGAGTGCTGCATTTGACACCATTGATCATAATATTCTTAGAAATCGCCTTAGTCAATGGGTGGGCCTCTCTGGCAGTGTCTTAAATTGGTTTGAATCCTACCTGGCAGGGAGAAAATTCTTTGTGAGTTGTGGTAATCAAATCTCAAAGACACATGATATCCGATATGGTGTTCCACAAGGCTCTATCCTGGGTCCGCTGCTCTTCTCAATCTACATGCTTCCGTTAGGTCAGATTATCTCAGGTTACAACGTGAGCTACCACAGCTATGCTGATGACACACAGCTGTACTTATCTATAGCACCTGATGACTCTGACTCTTTCGATACACTAACACAATGTCTTACTGGTATTTCTGAATGGATGAATAGTAATTTTCTCAAACTAAATAAAGAGAAAACTGAAATTTTGGTAATTGGCAATAATGGATTCAGCGAGGTTATCAGAAATAAACTTGATGCACTAGGATTTAAAGTTAAGACGGAAGTAAAAAATTTAGGGGTAACCGTTGACTGTAATCTGAATTTTAAATCGCATATTCATCAGACCACTAGGACAGCATTTTTCACTTAAGAAACATAGCTAAAGTTAGACCTCTTATATCATTGAAAGATGCTGAGAAATTAATTCACGCTTTTGTTTTCAGTAGACTAGATTACTGTAACGCACTCCTCTCAGGACTACCCAAAAAAGACATAAATCATTTGCAACGAGTGCAGAATGCAGCTGCTAGAATCCTAACTGGGAAAAGAAAATCCGAACACATTTCTCCAGTTTTGATGTCACTACACTGGTTGCCTGTGTCATTCAGGATTGACTTTAAAATACTGCTTATGGTTTATAAAGCCTTAAATAATCTCGCTCCATCTTATATATCGGAATGCCTGACACGTTATATTCCAAATCGTAACCTTAGATCTTCAAATGAGTGTCTCCTTAGAATTCCAAAAGCTAAACTTAAAAGAAGTGGTGAGGCGGCCTTCTGCTGTTATGCACCTAAAATCTGGAATAGCCTGCCAATAGGAATTCGCCAGGCTGATACAGTAGAGCACTTTAAAACACTGCTGAAAACACATTACTTTAACATGGCCTTTTTATAACTTCAATTTAACATAATCCTGATACTCTGTATGTTCAATTCTTCATAATAACTATTCATGGTGGCTCTAAAATCCGTACTGACCCCTACTCTCTCTTCTGTTTCTTTTTCCGGTTTCTTTGTGGTGGCGGCCTGCGCCACCACCACCTACTCAAAGCATCATGATGCACCAACATTGATGGACTGAAAGCCAGAAGTCTACGTGACCATCATCATCAGGTCCTTCGATGAAAACGCTAAATACAAAGAGGACTGTTTGATTTATGTTAGGTAGATTGCCCAGAGGGACTGGGTGGTCTCTTGGTCTGGAACCCCTACAGATTTTATTTTTTCTCCAGCTTTTGGAGTTTTTTTTTTTGGTTTTTCTGTCCACCCTGGCCATCGGACCTTACTCTTATTCTATGTTAATTAATGTTGACTTATGTTTATTTTTTATTGTGTCTTCTATTTCTCTATTCATTTTGTAAAGCACTTTGAGCTACATTTTTTTTGTATGAATATGTGCTATATAAATAAATGTTGATTGATTGATTGATTGATTGATGTGGAACTCCTAAAGGGCCAGAATGTTACCTGTGTTGATACATACTACAGGAAGGACTCCTAAATGGTAGATGAAATGCATCACTGCAGACTAACTACTAGATGGCAAATCTCAGTAAAGGAGAAAAACAGAGCAACAAGTAACTTAGAAGAAGCATTTTCTAAACAGCTACAAGATGAGAAAGAGACAAAGAAAAGTAGTTCAATGGAAAAATGTAAAGTAGGTAGCAGCTATATCTTCAAGATCATTCGGGCAAGAAATAAACACCACCATGTGTTTTGAGGGCTCAAATTACCATGCATGATCTCTGACTGATCCTCTCCCATCTCAGTGCTTATTACAATACTTTTCCACCAGAGCTAGAGGTGCCCCAGAAAAGATATATACACTTTAATTGTCACCTGCAACAATTAATGCACTGTAAAAGATCAGACCAACAAAGATAAACAGTTGGGGCAGAGCCTTGGAGAGTCTGTATAATTAGATAGATAGATAGATAGATAGATAGATAGATAGATAGATAGATAGATAGATAGATAGATAGATACTTTATTAATCCCAAGGGGAAATTCACATAATCCAGCAGCAGTATATTGATACAAAGAAACAATATTAAATTAAATAGTAATAAAAATGAAAAAAAAAATGAAAAAAATTAAAATAAAATTAATGATAGCATTTACTCCCCCGGGTGGAATTGAAGAGTCGCATAGTGTGGGGGAGGAACGATCTCCTCAGTCTGTCAGTGGAGCAGGACGGTGACAGCAATCTGTTGCTGAAGCTGCTCCTCTGTCTGGAGATGACACTGTTAAGTGGATGCAGTGGATTATTCATGATAGACAGGAGTTTAGATGTTAAACTATGCAACTTTAAATTAAATGATTTGAAAAGTAACAAAAGCATGCAACAAGTGCGGAGATGTTTTTCAGATGCAAGTTCAATCATGAACTGGAAACAAGGTAGCTAGTTTCCAGGTTAAATGGTTGTATGGTGGAAGAGCCGGGTACATGTAGATGGACAATGGAAGTGATGTCAGGGATGAAGTGGCTGTCAATATTTCTTTATGTAGAGTGAGGAGAAGAGAAGGCAGTTGAACATAGCGCCAACACCTAATCAGGCAATTACCATCACCAAGGCCTTTAAGCTGTCTCCCATGAACACAAAAATGACAATGGACAAATGGACGGGTGCCACATTTAGACTTTAGCAACTACACATTAGGACAAACAGCATTGATGTGGGAATCCCAAAAGGCCTGTACACACTACAGGAAGGACTTCTACGGTAGATGAAGATGCCACAGAAGATGTTAGATCTCAATAAGGGAGAAAGAGAAAGCAACAGCGTAGAATGATTTATCATGCTGATTAACAGTACTTTACACCAGTCCTTTGGAGGATACATTCACATCTACACCCACTCACACTGGGCCCATTTGTAGTTGCTAATTAAACTAACTTGTAAGGCTTGAAATGTGGCATGAAATCCAGATAGACAAAAATATGAACATTCCTCACATGTTGTTTAGAACAATAACCTCAATGTCCATCACATCTGTGAAAATGTTTGCAGAATGCACTGTTTTGGTGGAGTGTTTATGTATGACTGCTGACACACTATTGTTCCTTCTCTTTTCTTTCTTTTTAAAGAACAAAACAGATGATAAAACACAACCCAAACAGAAAAAACATAGCAAGTGCTATTGAAGGTTCTGAAAACAATCCATAAAACAGAACACAGAATTTACCCTTCACACATCCCAGAAAGCTATGCAATAAAAGGCCCCCATCTAAAGTGATTCTTCACATGGAATGAAAAAAGCAAAAAAAATTAAACAGGGTCAGCACAGGCCTGATGTGATTATTTACATTTATATTAACACATCCTGAAAATTTTCTGAACTGTTCATTGTAAACAAAATGTGATTTTTTTTCTAGTTTGAGATGATATAAGAAAGACTGATTAGGATTCTGACAGTTGAGCAAAATCAATCTTTGTGCATGAAGTGCAGTAAAGGATATTACAATGGAGTTTTCCCATCTGGTGTTACTCCAAATATTGCTGATAAGGCATTGGCAGGGAAGTTAAATTAAATGCTATGCATGAGCTTTGCAAAAATGTTTGCCCATAATGGTCTGAGCATAGAACATTCCCAAGACATGTGACCTAGTGAAACGGCCGCTCTATGACATCGCTCACAGACTAGATCTTGCCCTGGATTCATTTATTTATATGTGACTGTGGCACTCTTTCTTATTCAGTCTCCCTTCTTTCATTCTTCTTTTTCCAGTTTTTGCAGTTCACTTTTAAACAGTCACTTCTGGTTTCAGTCCCAACTAAAATGCCTAAAACAGGCAAATTCAAATACCCAAAATATACATTCAGAATATTCAAATATTCATAATACATATTGAAAGATATCTTTTGATTTTGTAGCCTTGTCAGAACCTAAGATTTTGCTCCGTGCTGGAAGGCATTACAATCTGCATCCTCTTCAACATCATATACCGTTGTTCCTCACAGGAAACATAAACTTGAACCCTCAACCCCACCCCAGGTACTGGTATGGAACTCTCAACTATTATGTTGCTTGGTTCTTTGCAGAAGTTTCAGATTGTGTACATTTTTAAACAGTTTTTCTGCATTATTGTTTTAGTGCTTAATTCAGCATTTCTCAACCTTTAAGTATTTGCGACTTGAGTTTTCATAATCGCTCCCCTCTAACATTTTTTTTGAAACCCTAATAGAATTTATTCCTATATTTTTTGATGCCGATACACTGCTACAAGTTTTATTATACCTGCTTAACTTTTATCGACATTTATCTGACTCTATATTTATTTTTCTAGTATCAGAATGTAGTTTAAGTTCATTTGTTTTGGTTTCAATAGATGTATTTTTCATATTTTCGATTCTTGTTTTCTTTTTTCATATCTTCGCGCCCCCTTTTTTGTTACTTATAGCAGAATGAAGTGGTTAGCATTCTGCCTGAAGATTAATACATTTAGCATTTCCTAACTCTATGCCTAGTTTTAATATTTTATAATAATATTTTTGTGTTTTGTATACTAATATAATCTGGCAAACAATTAAAGGAATACTCCACACAAAATAATATTTTATGTACATGTTACCCTATGTACTTTGCAGTGGTGGCTGAGAATAAATAATCTTATGTTTTCATGCAGAATGGAGACAACAAAGTTTAGCATACAGTAGAAACCAATAGTAGCCAACGTTGTACAATGACAAACGATCTGAAAAATATCCTTGGAAAAAGGAAAAAAACCCTCACATTACTTGTGTTGCAAAATCCACATGCAGTCAAATGATGAAAACATGTAAAGTGCGTGCCTTTTTGCTAAAATATTGTTAAGTAGATGCTTACTGAGTGACTCATGCACATCATAAACAGGAAACTAAAGCTTTGTGGGAGTCACATTTTGTATTGGAGACAGGATTCTTGACCAATGAATGAATTGGACAAGGGGGTCTTCAATTCAAAAAGTCTAAACTTTTGTCCGGAATGCACCTTTCTTTTCGCTATTAGATTTTTTGTGTCTGTCTGCTACAAAGTTGTTATCTGAGTGTAGACTGCTGGGCACAAATGTCACATTTACCCATTTAAAATTACACAGTATCCACAACACAATAAAGTGTACAGAAGCTAGAGAGGTTTAAATACTTTCTGAATCCACCGTTTATTTGTCACTTTTAACAGGTCTCAATGATGTGCATGATCACTCCCAGCAGCCATACCACATGCACTTCAGAAAAGGTAATCTATGTTCAGACTTGAATGGGAAACCAATCAGTAAAAGCTTATATTGTTGCTAGAAGAAGTGTTGACAAAGTCAGCATGGGGCGCTTACCCTAGGGTCTGAATGTGGTTCTGAATGCCTCAGTGCAGTGTCAGGGACACTGTGCTGTAAAAATGGCACCATTCTTCAGATGAGACGTAAAACCGGGGTCCTTCGTAAACAGTAGGGTGTAACCCAATGTCCTGGCTAAATTACCCAACTTAGCCTAGTCTTTCTGGTCCCCTGATCTTCCCCTGTTTCTACTTACCTAGATAGATAGATAGATAGATAGATAGATAGATAGATAGATAGATAGATAGATAGATAGATAGATAGATAGATAGATAGATAGATAGATAGATAGATAGATAGATAGATAGATAGATAGATAGATAGATAGATACTTTATTAATCCCAAGGGGAAATTCACACCTAACTATCCTTCACCCTTTCACCACTTAACAATTAATTGTGTGGTGAGTGTGCTGGTGCAGAAATGGCTGCCTTCGCATCATCCAGGAGGATGCTGCACATTAGTGGTGGTTGAAGTGGCCTCCCACTCACTGTGTAAAGTGCTCTGAATGGTGAAAAAAGCACAATATAAATATGATTAATTATTATGCTACAAAAATAAAGATTATGTGTTCATCCATTGCATTTAACACATTATGGAAAGTGATTATTCCAGTTATAAAAGGCATCACCAGAGTTTAGCCATTATTGTTTTCCCCTGGACTTCTTCCAAAACTTTGGCTAAGCTACAGGAAAAAAAGATGATGTTGATACTACAGTTTATATTACGAAGTGTGGATAACATAATGGAACAAGCTGGCCCAAATGACTTTATATACACACAAACAATAAACATGGAGTTGAAAACCTTCCATGTGTTCCTATCTACAGTGGATTCAGAAAGCATTCAGACCCCTTTACTTTTTTCACATTTTGCTATGTTGCAGCCTTGTGTTAAAATCATTTAAACTCATTTTTCTCTACATCATTACCCAAGAATGACAAAGGGTAAACAGAATTTTAAAAAATGTTGCTAATTAATTAAAAATGTGTGGAGATTGGCCCAGACACAGACAGGCAGACACGTTCATGTCACCCACAAACACGTTTATTTACACTATTTACAGTCTTAAAATGCACCACAAAACCCCCAAAGTCCTGGCCACACAATGCCTTTCTCTTCAGACCACCTTCTTCTCTCTTCTCCAGCTCAGTCCACTCCACTCCCGACTCTTGCCCTGAATGAAGGGAGGCGGCCCCTTTTATTATCACATGGATGTGCTCCAGGTGGGTTCCGGCAATCACCCGCCGACACGCCCCTGTGTGGCGGAAGTGCCGGCTGCATCCCCAGAAGCACTCCGGGTGTCCCTGCTCTTCTTCCCCCCAGCACTTCCTGGTGTGGCGGAAGTGCTGAGGTCCAGGGCTCCAAAGGCATGGGGGCGCCCCCTGGCGGTGACCACGGGCCCCTACAGGGTTGGGCTTCCAAGCCCTCTACCCGTGGCCCCCAAAGCAACCAGGGTGGCAGCCCCCACGTGATCCAGGGTGGACGTAGACCCTCTTCCGGTCCTTCAGGGCGTCCCTGGCATCCCTGACAAATGAAAGAGTGAAGTAATCAAATTGACACAACTATTTAGGCCCTTCACCTTTTGTTTGTTCTTTATTTTCACCTTATACAATTTTTTGTACTAGGAATTTGTTAGTTTTTGCATACCCCTTGGGGTCAGAGCGCAGGGTCAGCCATTGTACAGCCCCCCTGGAGCAATTGCAGGTTAAGAGCCTTGCTCAAGTGCTCAGCAGAGTAGGATCTCTTTTGGCAGTGGCAGGGATTCAAACCAGCAACCTTCGGGATACCAGCACAGATCCTTAGCCTCAGAGCCACCACTCCGCCCATAAATTCCAGCAGCAGCAATTCCAGCCAGAGGTCTTCTTGGTTCTGCCGTGATAAGCTTTGCATACCTGGATTTGAGGATTTTCTGCCATTCTTCTCTGCAGATCCTTGGTGACCATCGGTGGACAGCATATTTTTTAGGTCATTCTAGAGATGTTTCATTTGGTTCAAGTCCAGGCTCTGGCTGATCCTCTCATGGACATTCACAGAATTTTCCTAAAGCCAGTCCTGTGTTGTTTTTGCTTTGTGTTTAGCATCACTGCCCTGTTGGATGGTGAATCTTTGGCCCAGTCTGACGTCCAGAGCACTATGGAGTGGGTTTTCAATAAGAAGATTTCTGTACTTTGCTGCATTCAATTTTCCCTGAACACTATCTAGTCTCCTAGACCCTGCTGCTGCATAAACAACATACAGCATTTTGCTGCTACTACAATGCTTCATTGTTGGAAAGGTATTGCACAGGTGAATAGCAGTGCCTGGCTTCTTCCAGACATGACTTCAATCTTGATTTCATCAGAGCAGAGAGTGTTGTTTCTTGCAGTCTGAGAGTCCTTTAGGGGCATTTTTGTGAACTTCAGAGGAGAGGCTTCTATCTAGTCACTCTATCATAAAGCCCAGGTCAATGGAGTGCTACTGTAATAGTTGTTAATCTAGAAGTTTCTCCTGTCTTCACCCAGGTTCAGTAGCTCAGCTAGAGTGACCATCGGGTGTTTCTTAGTTACCTCTCTTACCATGGCCTTTCTCAGTTTGGCAGGGCTGTCAGCTCTAAGAAGAGTCATGGCTGTTCCATACGTTTTTCATTTAAGAATTACAGAGGCCACTCTGCTCTTGGGATCCTTCAATGCTATAAAAACATTTGTAGCCTTTTCCAGGTCTATACCTTGACACAGTCCTGTTTCTATGCTCTTCAGGTGCTGTAGTTCCTTCAATGTTGTGGTTTGTCTTTTTTCTCTGATACACATTGTCAACAATGGGACCTTCTATAGACTAGTGTGTGCCTTTCCTTATGTGCAATCAAACGAATTGACCACTGCTGGACTCCAAGGAAGGTGTAGAAACATCTTAGTGGTGACCAATAAAATGGGATGCACCTGTGCCGGATTCCAAGTGTCACGGCTAAGGGTCTGAATACTTGTGTCAAAATTAAATTTCAGGTTTTCATTTTTAATACATTATTCTAAAGGAATTGAAAGTTACTTGATGAGGGAAAAAAATAATTTAAATGATTATAGCACAGGCGGCACAGTGGTGCAGTGGGTAGCACTGCTGCCTCACAGTAAGGAGACCCGGGTTCACTTCCCAGGTCCTCCCTGCATGGAGTTTGCATGTTCTCCCCGTGTCTGTGTGGGTCTCCTCCAGGTACTCTGGTTTCCTCCCACAGTCCAAAGACATGCTGGTTAGGTGGATTGGCGATTCTAAATTGTGCCGTGCCCAGGGTTTGTTTCCTGCCTTGCGCCCTGTGTTGGCTGGGATTGGCTCCAGCAGACCCCTGTGGTTGGGATATAGCAGGTTGGATAATGGATGGATTATAGCACAGCTGCAGAATAAATAAAGGGGTCTGAATATTTTCTGAATCTATCCAATATCAAGATTTGAAATGTTAAACAAATCTACAGCAAATCATGTTCTGTAATATTTGTACACATTCGCTGTCACCCAGCCCTGCAAGCAGGTCCTCCAACTTACAGGGAAAACTTGGGGGTTGATGGCAGGATTGGCACTCCAGCCATTGTAAAAAAAACAAAAAAAAGCTACACACTGTTTCAACGTGGTGCTGAGGTGTCACTCACGGCACTTGGGTGCCAATCCAGGTGGTTCGCCATGGTGGTGAGTGCGGCAATGTGCTATCAGCGTATGCTCCTTACCAAATGTCACACATACAGGGACACTTTAGGCTCACCAGTTAAACTAAACGCCCAAATCTTTGAAATGCACTGGAAACCCACAGTGACACACAGGAAAAATACAAACCCACATCAACAGTGACTGAGCCCAAGACTCAAATCCAGTTTCTTTCACCCTGTGTTACCAGAAGAGCCCGTTAGGTAGTTAGAAGTAAAGATCAATGGGAATCACTTTGCAATATTATAATTTTCAAATCCGTGCTAGCCACAGCCTTAATAAGTGAATAAAGAAATAAACAATGATTTACGTTGAGGGTGCTTTGTGGTTAATATTTACAAGTGTAACGGCTTCTCAGTGCAGTGTAGTGCCTCAATCCCATGGCATGTTTTATTTTTTGTATACTGCCTTTTTATTTGTTTTCGAGAAAATCTTCTCTTTAATGACATCATATTCCCATCTGCCACATTGTCAGCAGTCGTTAATGCTTTAAAGGCCTCTTTGGCATGAAGCAATGCTCGTTGTACTGTATAATGATGTAAGGTTTCCACCTACTATTTATTATTGGTACAAACTAAGCAGGGCAGATTTCACGTCTTGCAAAGTCAGATTTTTGGCAGAACAAATAAAAAACACATTGGAGTTAGTTTTTATTTTCCAAGTAATTATTTTCAGACTGAATTTGTCTCAGTTATTCATTCTGCACTTTAAATTTTATATGGTATTTTGTTTTTTTTGACTCAGTTATTCAACACTGATTGCATAATGCCTATTTCTCTTCATATAACACTAACATTTTTGATTTTCTCATATGAAATTTCCAGTGGTCATACTTTTGCCGAATGAACTTTAAAATAGATTAAATAAATGGTTAGTAATATGGATTGCTGAGTAGAAAGTTATGAGTTACTGACATCAGCTTTACCCATTTCAGAATGACAGTGCAGCGTAAGGCAGATGTGCTTTAGCTTTGCTTCAGTTTGTTCTGAAACATACCATGAAGAAAATTGACATTCTGACTCAGCAAGTAGGTTGAGATTGTTTTTGCAAACTGAACGCTTTCTTGATTTGAAATGTATGTTTTCAAAATACTTAGTTTAAAATATACACCGATGACTGAAGACGGGGTGGTGTCATGGACAGAAAAAAACAACATGCAATCACTTTGTGAACTGGAAAGAGAAAGTTCAGCAAAGCTCAAGGAAGATGCAAACCTCAATGGTTTTTTTTTTTTACTACCGTCGCTCTTAGATGCACATTTGGTCACAGCGTTGGAAACTACAGGGGACAGAAACACACACACACACTCTGTGATAGTGACGCTTAAATTACCACAGCGTTGGTCTTAGCTGTGCTTGAATTTCTAATGGGGAAGCCACAGAGGTTGTGTCACAAATCTCAAAGTTACTGCTACAGTATTTGTTCTTTGGTCCTTATGTTCATAGGTCAGTGTACCTGCTCTTATGTATTTCTACTTCAAGCAGTGCTTTGGATATACATTCACATTTACAGATTTTATACGAAGACCACATACAACAGACGAAAAACATGTACAATACTGTACTTAAGTGACCAATATAAAGAAGAATGTCGAAAATTGGACATCAAAGTATGAAACGATTAATATTTCACACATTTCCTTGGCATTCCATGCAATGCCAAAAGACAAACCGGCAAAGTATAAAATATTCCCGCTAATGACGTTTCTAATGTCTGTTGTTTCACTAACACAATGACCATCATCAGCAAGTCCTTCCATGAGAACCCTAA